>NC_081413.1:44527860-44827860 GCF_030272615.1 Cryptomeria japonica
AATCTTCTCTACTTGCAGCTCAAAGACTTCAAATCAGATTGGACTAAGCTCCTTTAAAAACACTTGGCATAGAAGAAATAAAAGATTCAAACTCAAACATGTAGCTCAAAGACTCAAAAGTTGAGTAATCCTTCTTTATTATTCTTCAAAAATTTCAATCCACATACATAAGCTCAAAGACTTCTTGCTGTAAATTTGGCAGAGTTTTTGCTTGCTTTCCAAAAGATGATAATTACAATGGACTCCTCCAGTATTTATAGAAGAGGAGCCTTGAGAAAAAGGTGGGAGGATCTTAACTAACTTGAGAGATTCTCTCAACCACCAAGACTCATTCAATAAATAACTGAGACTTCATTAACTAACTAAGAGTTATTCCAACTAACTAAAACTTATTCCAACTATAGTCCTAATCGAACACAACTGTAGTTGATTTACATGTAATTACAAAAGTGCAAGTAATGTGTAACTTGCATTTTACAAAAAAATACTTTTACATGCAACTTGTCAAAACTAAATTACAACTAAAGATTACAAAAAAGGAAAAATCAACTAAGTGTTAAAAAACACTTAAGTTGCATTTTGTGAAGACACAAATCCTTGAAATTTTCGGATGCTCACTTGTAGTTCATCGGGATTTGGTTCATGGGTGTTCTTGGCAACAACCATAGTCTTCACAATAGTGTTGTGATAGCGGAGGAGCGCGGAATTGTTTTTATCGAGGATAGACTGGATTTCATGCAGAAAGGCTTGGTGTTTCATCAATGCTTGAATCGAAGCTGCCGAGAATTGTTCGCTCCTCCATTCATTATGAATCCTCATCTGTAAATCAGCAAGAACTTCTTCTTCTGGAATCAGCTCTCCATCCTGACTTACTATGTTGCAAGAAGCCCTTTCACAATGTGAGACAATACCTCGGTAAATTTCACCCCGGAATCTCCTTGCATCACCGATCTCCTCAATGAGGGATTTAAGAACAAGGGTCTTGTTTACCAGGAGTTCTTCAAATTCCAAGTACATGACCCTGGAAGAGATGATGGCATGCTCCTGCAAAATACTCAGCTGTTGTTGGGGCATGGTATGCCAGATTGTCAGACTTTTCTCAACACTTTCCAGATTCTTTTTGAAAGTGTTAGAAGTCTGATCCAATTTCTCCTCAATGGTTTCCAACTTAGACATTATTTGAAAAATGTCTTTCATTACTTGTACACATTGATCATGAAGCTGATCAACCCAAGAATTCAGTGCTTGTACTTTCTGAGCAGCCCTTTCCACTCCACAAATCGATTCTTGGGAACCAGAGGAACCTATGGAGTTACTCCCTTCAACAGCAGGTTTTGTGATTTTATGAATGGCTGCCATAAGCTGTTGGTTTTTCTCTTCTAGCTTGTCTTTCTTTGAAAGAAGATCATCACACCTTGGCACCAATGAAGCAATAGAAAACTGAGCATCATGTTTAATGACCTCATGCGTTTGCTTGCCCCAACTCTATCTTCGTAACCTTATAATCAGCAGTTGACATTTCATCAAGTGGCTTATCTACAATAGGTTCCACAATTTCAACTACTTTCATCTTGTTGCTATCAACAGTTACCCTAGAGATAGTCTTGGCCTTCTTAGCAACTTTGGATTTGGACTGTTTGAGTTGCTGGTAATCAAAGGCATCAGGTGAGATTTCTTGCTTCTTCCTTTTCGGGGTAAAAGAACTAAGCCATGGAGGCAAAGTCATTAACTCCCCTCTAGTCACGGTCGTAGGCAAAGGAGAAGCAGTTTCTGTTTGAATCACCGTGTTCATCCTGGGAGGAATATCTGTTTGGACAGCGACCATGGTTTGCTCAGTTACCAATGGGCATGAAGATTGCCTCATGAATTCTTCAAAACCAGAAGTGGAAGTATCAAATTCTGATAACTGAATGCAAGTAACTTTCAACACTCTCTTGTTGATGATCAGGAGATGGCTCGTATGCTGAAATGGGAATTGCATTCTGAGGAGACTCATCCGCAAGCAAATCAGGAGGAGAAAGAGGCATCTCAATGGAACTTGGAGGAATGACCTTATGAGGCGAGTTTGAAACTGGAGACTTAGGAGCATCATCAGATTGCTGCCCCTCTTCTGGATTATCCAGATCGATCACTTGAACATGGAATTGTGATTTTTCCTTCCCACGAATAGTCGTCTCCTCAGAAAGGAGCACTACTGCACGACCGACTCGTAACTTGATCCTTGTGCCCGAAGATGAAGCACCCTCCTTGTTGTCAATCTGAATCTCAGATTTCAGTCCAAGAGGTCCCGTAGAATCATCTTCTTTACCAACCTTGATTTTTATAAGTCTAACAACATTACTTTTCAGCCATGGGTTAGTGTTGGCCAAGATAGGCTGAAATCTGTCAAGGATGGAGATGCACTTCTTGTGTGACCATTGGATCAAAGGAAGTGGAGCTTCTTCAACCCTCCGTGAAGTGTATTCAGTATCAAGTATATGCCCGTCATCAATCATCCGTTGTGGGATATCCACCAAGTTCAAATCAACAATTTGCTCAACAGTGAGCCTGCAGTAATCCGTCTTGAGGACTTCGGCTTCTGTGCGGAGATCTACCCAGATGTCTTCAATGCGATGAACATGCACAAAGGATTTCTTGATCTTCTCCTTCATACCTCTATAATCAAAATAAGCTCTAGGTTTGAACCTTTTAAGTTTGATTTCTTGCAATTCAGCCTCCATGGCCTTAGCCTTCACAGATGTGACAAGTGAGTATCGACCAATTTTCAATGGGTTTGTGGTAGAGATCCCCATTCCAACCTTGTGCTTAGCAGACTGAAAAGTGTGAACAGCCATGATCTGTCTTCCCAACTCCATAAAAATTATCTTATCGGTTGGGTATCTTGGAAGCATTTATGGCTGACCATCATAGCATCCTATCCTCATATAGGTGAAGGTGGGAAATTGTAGGAACAAACACCCATACTCAGACCTTGACCCATGCCTCATCTGATACTCTTTTGTTCCTGAGATCTCTGTCAAACTGACACATGAAATATCTGAAGAATGCATCTTGGACCCTTCTAAAATGCAGTTTGCTGGGTTTCAATGGCAACTGGTCATAATATTCCCAAACTGGTATAAGCGAGCGATCACGCTTGGTAGAAGGACCTGGAAAGTGTCTAAGTGATGTTGCTAAATATACCAAGTAAGAATTCATGAAGAAGGTCATGGTGGTAGGAACTGCTGCAAGTTGTTCGCACAAGGCATCGCTGATGACTTCCCCCCATGAAATGTGATGTGACTGCCGTATGAACATAATGAACTGATACATCCATGGCTCAAAGACATTGGAATGCTCAAGGCCCATCATCCTGCTGAGAAGAGTGATGGTGTCTCCTATATCCCATTTGAAATCACAACGGTACAACTTTGCCCACCTTGAGAAGGAAGGACGTGGCTCTTGGATCCACCTATTGATGTGCCACTTGCAATCTTTTTCCCTCTTCATGTAATATTCTGCTGCACTTTCTTTGGTGATTTCCATATAAACAGGTGCAGGAGGTATTTTGAAGACCTCCTCAATTGTCCGCATCAAGACGAATTATAGCTTCACCATCATCATTTTTGATGACTCTTGATTCCTTGTCAAAATGATGGGCACATGTAAGAACAAATTCAGGTTCTAGGGCAGCCATTGGGAAGGAAGATGCATGATGGATATGGCTGTCCAACAGCCGCTGCAAGTTATTATCCTGTGGATCTTCTACCTTGTTGATGAATTATGCCATATCAAGGTGCCCTATCTCTGTGTCTTTGATGCGATCCAAAGGAGAAGAAACCTAGGAAGGTGCAACCTCATTCAGATATTTGTCATATTTGTATTTCATTTTCTTTGGAGTTGGAGATGCCGACAAATCTGACATTGATTGTGAACCTGGAATGCTGTGATGAAGACTTAAAAGAGTTAAGGCAACATCATAGTCAACTGCAAATATCATTCTTCCTTCTCCAAATGGGTAAAACTTTGATTCTTGAATTTCACGATTTTGTGAGAGGAAGAGGGGAAATATGTAGAAATGGGAAAATCTTGACTTTGACCAATTTCGGATCTTGGGAGAATTTTCGCAAGTATACAAGTTGGAAAGGACATACATGCAATCGGGGTTTTAAAACCTGAATATAAATTCAAAAATGGAGAAATGGACGAAAAATGAGATTTTGACTTGCAGGAAATGATGGAAATGGAAAGTACGGATATGGGGAACATGAATGGATAGAAATGGGAAAATCCGAGAAAGTCATTTTCATGAAAATGGGAAGAACTCTTCAACATGTAATCCGGTTTTCAAAACCCGAATTTGCAAGGGAGGGGTATTTCACACTTTTTAACTTGGAATTTTAACCAAAAATGGTTAAATTCCTTAACCGTAGGGGAAGAACAAGAATTTCCAGCGAACTTGTAATCGAGATTAAATACCCTGAATACAAGTAAAGAGGGAGTTTTGGGAAGAACAATGCAATTCGAAAATTGCATACAAAGGGGAAAAATCCTTCTCACAAAAACTGGTTTTTGGGGGAAGAACAACACATATTTACAAAAAAGAAACAAAGAAAGCAAGAAAATAGTAAAAAAAAAGGAGAGAAAGGAAAGAAGCCATACCGTTTTTGAAAATGCAAATGCTTCTCCAAAAATGCAACAATCCTTGGAATGAAGAAGCAAAATCAATCAATAAACCCAAACCGTAATGCCAAACCCTTTACACGTTTTTGCAAGAATGTCTTATATGAAAAACGTGGCAGCAAAATGCAAACTTGGAGGCACAAGAAGAGGTCAAATCTTCCTCAAATCCCAACGCCTTAGCATGGAAAGCAAAAACGATTCATCTTATCAAAGATTCGTGGCATTAAACCCTTCCAATTTGCAGCCAAAGGAATCACGTTTTTGCAAAAATGTGGTATTCAATGCATCATTGATGGATCATTAAATAGCTTAAATCTTATCCCAAACTCCATGCCTAGGTGAGAGAAGGGAAAACGATTTAGGAGAATGCAGATTTGTGGAGTAACAATAAACCCTAAATGGCGAAAATTGTGTTTGTAAATGCATGAGAATAGGATAGAATCCTAAACGCTTTGCATCTCCAACAAATCTCCACAAAAAATCGCTTTGACATCTTCAACAAATTCATTTTTCTTGCAAATCAGGTTTTGGGAGACAAACAACAAGTTCGAATTGCCATGAAACAATG
Source organism: Cryptomeria japonica (assembly GCF_030272615.1). NCBI lineage: Eukaryota > Viridiplantae > Streptophyta > Pinopsida > Cupressales > Cupressaceae > Cryptomeria > Cryptomeria japonica. Next base: position 44,533,091 of record NC_081413.1, read on the forward strand.
AAAATCGGGTTTTGGTGAGGAAATAACAAGTTTGAAATTCACTTTTTCCACTTACAAGGCAAAATTGGGATTTTTTAGACAAATGACAAGCTTTATTTTTTACTTTTTCACTTGCCAAGCCAAAATCGGGATTTTTTGGACAAATGACAAGTTTAAAATTGTCAAAAATGCATTTGCAAGGCAAAATCGAGTTTTTTGGAGCAAACTGCAAGTTTTAATTACTTGTAAAAGGGAAATTAAATCCCTACAACAAGTTAGAAATACTTGCACATATGTAGTGGGGATTGAAAATCCCTATTACATGCAAAAACCATTAAAGTAGGGGTTTTTTGACGAAACTGCAAGTTTACTTGTAATTGAGTAAAAAAATCCCTATTTTAACTAAAAAAGACCAAAAAAAAATAAAAAAGACAAAAACAAGAAAGGGAAATTTAAAACAAATTGCAAGTAACATCTTTTAATAAAGATGCACATGTAATAAGCTAAAAGTTCCCCTACAACAACCAAAACAATGAATATCATTAAAACTTGCAGTTTGAAGAAAATTCTCCACCTACAGTCGGGGTTTTAAAACCCGAAATTGAAGGAAAGACATAGCAAACGAACCCAGAATTTGACAAAATTCGAAACGTAGTTCGAGGATAGACTGAGGATTAAGCCAGTCTAAGGATTTGTCAAAATTCTGCCTCGAGAAGCATGCCATAGTGTAAATTTTTTCATTTTTTCACAAAAATTTTAATGTAGTGGTCTTTCATTTTTGGAAACAAAAATGAGGACAACAATGATCTCACATAGCATCTCGTATTTCTATTGGATAATGCTTCCTCGATTTTCGTGCCAGCACATGTTGTCTTCTTATTGGTTGATTCATGGTGATGATTTTCTAGATAGGGTTTTCATTTATGTCAAACCCTAATTAGGGTTTAGGTGGCAAGATCATGGCCCTTGATCTCCATTTGATCTCGGCCCTTCATTGTATTTGGAAGCTCTATATAAGCTCCACTCATTTTCATTTGTAGGGTTAATGGGAATAACAAGGAGAAGAGAGAGCAGTTAATAGTTAACAATTGATAGTAAATAGTGAAAGAGCAATAAGAGCAAGAGTTAGACTTGAAAAATTGTTGTTATTTGGTCATTGGATTAATGAAACATTGAAGTTATGGTGTTTTACTCAATCCTTGAAGCTCATTACATGGTTCTTCTATCTTCTTAAGCTAATCTTTTGATGATAATTTTAGTATTAGATTTCATGGTGGAATGTTGTATTTGATGCATTGTGAAGCTCGTTATCCATACCACTAGCTTTCTTGCTGATTGTAAGCGAGCCTTGTGTGGTCAACTGGAGCATTTTAAAGTCTTTAAGTTCGATCATCGTTTAACCCTTGATATGCATTCAATTGATGGTGTCTATGGTTGATAGTGATTTGAAAACCTTAAAACATCCCTAGAAGATTACATTAGTTCTAGCAAAGTTGTTCATGTATGGCGATGCTATAACTAGTTGAGTTTCACTTGTATTGTTTCTTCATCCATTCATGCTAGAGTAGTTTAGGATTCCCTTTAAACCCTCACCTTTTGCCCTTTTTGAAAATCATTTAGTAGTATTAGGGAAAATCCTTACTGCATACCATCTGCTTATCAATTGTTGAGTCCTTTCGAATCATAAATGCCCTTTGATGAAATAGTAATTACAACGACCAACTAGGCTTTTCCACACGTAGAGATCCTACATTCGGAACCTTGGAATCTTTCTCGGATGAACCTTAAGCAAATCTTCAGCATCCGAAAGATTTTGTTCAAGAGAGATACTTTGGTATTTTATTCTGAGTTTGCATGTGCCTAGTGAACACATCAACAAGATCAGAGACAACATTGTACTCATTCTGTATCCCTCATCAAAGTTGGTGAAAGGGAAGTTTATTGGCCTATCATTCACTTATCATACACATCATTTCATCAATTAGATAGAGCAAGTGACATTGATAAGTGTCATGATTTATATATTTATCTTTATACTATCAATTATCTAAATTCATAATCAAAATCAGATATTGTAATCTATAGTTGTACAGGAAATTGAAGTAATTGTTCCACAATACCAAGTTTCCTAAAACAAGACATTACAAATGGTATTGGAGCAAGAAATCCTGTCAGCCTGTGAATGTTTACGAGTGATAAAAATCTGAAAACCTATCAATGCAAGAGGTCAGGCCAAGACAACAAGAACAACCAACAAGAGAAGACAAACATGGGTGACAAAGATCTGGGTAGGAAGATGGATCAATTCTTTGCCGAACAAAGAATGGCTCAATTACTCGACATTCTCACACAAACAATGATCAGCGTCTCAGTAAATCATTATAATAATAATATTAATGAAGGAGGGAATGAAGGACAATCGACTAATGGAAGTCCAAGCCATAGGACTACTACAAAGAGCTCCTGGCCCATGATACCAACTTTTACACCAAGGGTTGAACAGCAAGAAGAAAATGAACCTTCTTTAGTAGATCTTCAAGATCAATTGAGACAAGATTGGATACATGGCGGTCTTCAAACAAAGATGTCACTAAAATACTACATGGACTTAAGGATAAGGCATATGCCCAAAAAGGGGAACCGTGACAATTATTCAGAATTGAAGAGGAAGGTTGGAAAACTCAGCATACCTTACTTTGATGGTTCAAGAAAGACCACTGCATGAGCATGGGTACAAAAGATTGATACCTACTTTCAATTGAACTCTATGTCCGAAGATGAGGCCATCAAATATGCAGCGCTACATCTAGATGGGGTAGCACATGAATGGTGCTACCATGGAATGACCAACATGGGGCATGCACAAATCACCTCTTATGTGGAATTCATTGAGAGATTAATTAAAAGATTTGACAACAAAGATTCGGAACTTTGCTTTAAAGAGCTGGTCCAATTTAAACAAAAGGGATCCATTGATGAATATATAATGGAGTTCCAACGATTATCAGTCCTAGTTACTGAGATATCCAAAAGGAGGCTAATAGTACTATTCATGGATGGGCTGATGGATCCATTAAGAGGTTGGATAAAGGGTCTCAATCCAAAAACATTTCAAGAGGCCATTAAGAAATCTAGGGACATGGATCAAGGAACAATAAAGAACAAAGCACCATTCAAGGAATCTGCAAAACCCAAAGACCATGCTGACCCACCTTTCCAAAGAGAGGCGTCAAGAAGAAACCAACTAGATGAGGCAACAAGACAGGACCTAAGAAGAAGAAAACTTTGTTTTGCAGGTAAGGAGCCATGGGAGCCAGGATGGGGAAAGGAAAGATTCATTACATTGAAGTTAGGCCAAATAGCGAAGGAGAAGAAGATGGTGATTTAGATAGCAGCGAATCAAAAGATGAGGCTAGCCCACCTTCTCTACAAAAGAAAGGTGGCACTTTAGCTACTATCATTGGACCTCATGGGCTTAAAACATTTAGGGTGCAGGGGTTCCTACACATACACCCCATCACAATTGTTATCGATAGTGGAGTCGCACATAATTTCCTAAATTCTTCTCTCATCCAATCCCAAGAGATTTCGACTTATGAATAAGAAGGTTTCACCATAGTGATGGCCAATGGTTCAAGATTAAGATGCCACACAATAGCGCCAATGCTTGAAGTCACCATTGGAAGTTATAAGTTCCATGACGATTTACATGTGATGGAATTGGGAAACATAGACATGATATTAGGTATAGAATGGATGGAATCAATTGGCAGGTTCACCCAAAACTTCAAGACCATGACTTTCGAATTCAAGATCATTGGTTAGAGGATCATTGTCAAGGGATTACTTGATGAAATTCCCCAAGAGAGATTATCTAAAATAAGACATGGGTCCTTAAAGAAGTATAAGAGGAACATACAAAGCCATCTCCAAAAGCAAGTAAGAAGACACCTTGAGGGCAATGTTCAGCAGCTTTTGAGAGCAGTCTGCCATTCAGGCACCCCACCAATTGCATAAGGAGCAAGGGCATATATCAGGAAAGGCACCAAGACATTGCACAGATCAATTGATATATCTGGAACAGCAGTCTTTATTTTGTTGCAAGTATATCTCTTCACATCAGGAGCAGCCACTTCATATCTGCATACATTATTGTTTACATCAGACTTAGAAACAAGGATCATTGCTGAAATATATCGACATATCAGGCAAGCATCGGCATCTAGTTGCAGATTGGAGTATCACAGTGGCATAAATCACATAATCGGTGAAAGGGAAGTTTATTGGCGTATCATTCACTTAGCACATACATCATTTCATCTATTAGATAGAGCAAGTAACATTGATAAGTGTCATTATTTATATATTTATCTTTATACTATCAATTATATAAATTCATAATCAAAATCAGATATTGTAATCTATAGTCAGTAGAAGAAATTTAAGTAATTGTCCCATAATACCAAGTTATCCTAAAATGGGACATTACACTATCCTAATGTACTATGAAGAATCATGAAGAAATGCCTAAACAATAGTTTTATCCCTAGATCTTCCTGAGCTCACAAATTAAAACAATATAGACATTATTTTATGCAATATTGTCTTTAAAATAATCTAAAGAATCATGGTTGAACACCTCAAAAGTGTAAAAATTCAGCATATGATATGTAAACTCTTCACCCTAGTGTTCACATAAAATTCATTGCCCTAGGCTTCAATTGGACGCATAATTGGAGTCCCTTAACTTGCATGTACAAAAAACTAAAAGTATGAAAACCTAAAATAATGAATTGAAATTAGAATAAGATTTCAATTTTTGGTTTTTAAAATTATTTTGAATGTTTGAGAGTTCAAAATAGTAATGCCAAGGGTTTTCAAAATTGCTCGTCTTTAAACAATGTTAGTGCAACTCTTCAAGAGCTTGTGACAGAATCTTTCTGCAAATACCATTATCCCAAATCATTCTTGGGAATTTTTAATTTGCAGTCCTCGATCTTACGTGTGACGTAGTTGGCTTTTGCTGGACCTATTTGACATGATTGGGAGTTGGAATCCCTACACCAGGTGATGCTTCTTCAATGATCATAGTGAAAGAATCATCAAAAATTTCTCTCATGATAATTGAAACATGAACCTACTGGGATCTAGAAAAAGATTGAAAATCATCTCAATCTTCAGTTTGGAATTCAGTATGCTGTTTAGACCACTCTTCTTGCTGGCCTAATTCTGTGCAATTGTCCTTTGAAGCAATTGCTTCTAATTCCCATCCAGTTTTGACATCCTCAAGTTGCTTTGCTTGTTGATCCATAATCCCCTACAAAAATTTCTTAGTTATGCCTTCTTTGACTCTCCTTTCTTTTGCTTGAACCAATTCAGGCTCCCTTTTTAGCCTTTCACGTTCATTAGTTGTATTTTTTAATTCTCTAGACCTTGCTTTAGCTTCTATGTCCCTCAAATTTGCTGCAACAACTTGCTGTTCTTTTGCCTATTGAATCACAAAATGTGCTAAACTAAGCTCACAAGTGAGTTCCTCAACTCTTTCTCTCATTTCCTTAGATGTATTAAGGGCTTCTTCTGCAAATTTGATGGCAATATCCTAGTCACTTATGAAATGCAAGTATTTTTCTTTCGTTGTTTTTAATGCCTTATTAATTACTTGCAAATTTTGCAACAGTGGTTGTTTTCCTAACACTTCAATTGCTATGTCTTCTGTCTTCTCCTCAACTCGAACTCTTGTTAAACTTGGAGTTAGCTGTTCAATGAGAGCTTTTGTGCTATTCAATTTTGTTGGGAGTTGCACTTCTTTTATTTTTGTTACAACTGATTGTTTCTTTGATTCATGTCACTGTTCTGGCCTTGACTTAATTAATCTTTTAATCTTTACAAAAAAGATCTGTTTTTGGTTGTTCTTGGCTGTAAATATTAACATCTTTATATAAAAATGTCTTTGAAGTACCTCCATAAATGGAAAGAAAATCGCTTGTAGGTGTAACATAATCTTTTGGGTCTGAGATATTCTTCCCTTTGTGAGAGTGATCTGCATATTTAGATAGATGAAATTTTGATGTTGTTGATTTCTCATTAATTATTGCTTCTAGGGTGGAAGTAGTTGCAATCTCATATGCTCCATTAAAGATTGCCATCCCAAAAAGATGATGAATCAAAAAACTTTTACTCTCTTCCATGGGAGTTTGCACTACTTGTCGATTCACTACTTCACAAAAATCATTTGTTTAGCCATTACCTACCTCAGAAAAATAATAATATATTGATATGATTCATCTTGCGTGTCACTTTGAATGGGGGCCTCATATTCATTGCTTTTTCTTCTTTATTTCAATTTATTTGATGTTTATCTTTCACTTGAGCTCATATACTAACTTGGGTGCCACTTTTGTTTTGTTTGCCACTTTGTTTGGCAAAAAAAGATGCTCCTTTGGTGCTTGATGGAAGTTTTGGTTTATTAGTACCAGGTGGAGATTTTATGTCACTAATGCCAAAAGGTGGAACTTTAATAACTTGGCACCAGGTGGAAGTTTTTGCACTTGATGCCAAGTAGAACTTTAAGTTGGTTTTAGGAGGTATCCATTTGTGTCTTCGTAATTATTTTGTTGTGGAAGGACCAAATAACTTGCTTCCAATCTCATTCATTCAAAACTTGAACCCTGTCTGGATTTGATTATTTGTAGTCCTCTTAGTTGTTGTTGTATAGGACTCTAATACTACCTACTCTTTCCTATAGTTGTAGCAAAAGATTTAACGAATAGAATTTGTTTTATTTTTGAACTAAATGCTTTATCCAAAATCTGGACCTTGTGTGGAATTGACTGATGAATGAGCCAAGCTGAGCTAAAATGTGCTATGGTAGTCACACTCTTTGCACTCACTTTTAGAATAGTTGAAAGATGCAACTAAATTGCTCATGCTAGTTACTTTGCAATATATCTTCACCAATTTGAAAAGGAGTACTATTCAATTGAAGGAATAATTGCATAGAAAACCTTACCGAAAAACAAAGAATTTGTGGGTCATGTCATAAGCAATCAAAAACAGGAAAATTGATTGAAAGATCAGATGGATGATTTAAACAGGATTCCAGATAGTTTAAATGTTGTTAAACATGACAAAACAGTAAAAAATGTTGACTATGATTTACTCAAAATATGCATTTTCTTAAGGGAAAAAATGTGATTGATTTAATTGCAATTTTTGATAACATTTATTACTTCTATTGTCACACCTACTGTAGGAACATGTGGAAAATTCTTATAGGTGACAAATCTTTCAATTAACAAATACACAAGTGAGAATATGGAGAAAACCATAGGCAATATATTTACTACATTTATATGATCATGTAAAGACATGGACCAGCTAGGACTCGAACCTAGGACCTTCCATACCCTGCTGGAGTGCTCTACCACTGAGCTACTGGCCCCTCTTGGACCGGTCCGGGTGTGGCTTATTTCCAACACCAACACCCCCCCTTAAGCCACACCTCTCGTGTGCTTGGGGCTCCTAGCCTGGACCTGGCTCTGATACCATGTTAAGACATGGACCAGCTAGGACTCGAACCTAGGACCTTCCATACGCCGCTGGAGTGCTCTACCACTGAGCTACTGGCCCCTCTTGGACCGGTCCGGGCGTGGCTTATTTCGAACACCAACAGATCAAACAAGATACTAAGTAGTGAAATTAGTATGTGTTTATATACACACAAAAGTCATTGGCATATAATTGGGCGCATTGGATCCAATTGTATTTCACATTATTACAAGTGGCCTTGACACTAACAATATACATTGAAAAGTAAGAGTCAAGATTGCACAAAATCTACTACTTTCTGAAATAATCTATTGTAGTAGTGTTTAGGTATCAAATTTGGTGTTTTGTGTTATAAAATTGTTCAGCTAAAACAGACCTCTTGATATGTTATAAATTTACACGAGAAATATGAGGTTTACTTTTATAGTTTGAAATTTTGAATGAAGCCATTAGTTTGTCCAATGTAAGTTATATAGAATGAACAAAGAAGCTGGCACATGCCAAGTTGTTGAAAGGTTTTAAGTTTGTTATTAAAATGATTTGAATGAGTCTTTGCTAGGAATAAAAATACTATTTATGTTATTCTTTTGGCTTTTTTTTGTTATTGATATATTTTATAAGTATATATCTAAGTTACCGGTTCCGGTTCGGATTCGCGGATTTGGCAAATTTTTTTTTTTTTGGTACGGGTTCGTCCGTACACACACACACACACACATATATATATATATTTTAATTTTTTTTTTATATATATATGATGAAACTTCAAACATCAAAATTATATATGTTCACAATTCAAACATACAAATATGAAACATACAATGTAACTTTCCCATACAGTAATACATAAATGATAACAGATAAATCATAAATCATAAATCCATAATTGCCAATGCCAATAAATATTCTGATAAAGATATATCGTAAATCATAAATGTAATATCATATTCATAATTTGCAAAAAAGATGATATTCAAGTTTCAAGTTTCAACTGATTCAAGTTTCAAAATGTTAAAATAAGATTAAAAAATTCGTTTTTTAATTGTTTTTCTTTGTTTTCTAACCCGTGGGCCTCATTTTTGGGAACCCACGGGCTTGGGTTCACCCGGGTCCTCCCTGGTTCGACCTGGGTCCCGAACCCAGCCACCTGGGCAGGACCCGGGTGGGACCCAGGTCGAACTAGGCTCGGACCAGGACCAGGACCCGGCCATTTTTGGCAAGAACCGGTAACTGAGGTATATATAGTTATTATGTATATTTTAATATCATTCTATTAATATACCATTATGATAGTGAATACTAATAATTTATTATCCTTATTATTGTTATTGTATACATATAGATGTATCTGATTTTTTTTCTCCATAAATTTTTTGATTTATTATTCTTTTGTTATTTTAATTTTATTACTTAATAATTTGGTTATTCCCCTTTGGAATTTTTGAATCAAATAAGGGTACCCCTTCCCCATCCTCCCCTTGTTCTTCTTGGTTCCCATACTGACTCACTTCCCTCCTTTTCTATCCTGCTTGGTCTGCTAACAATCCTTCTTTTCTCTTTTCTTTCTCTCTTCTTGATGATCGATCATGGAGTTTGATCTGAAATGTCAAGTAAAAAACCTTAGACAGTCAAAACTACAATCTATACACAATAATATTTATGTTTTAATCAAGATTTTTCATCCTGAATTTTTTAATGCTCAGACAAATGTATATTGTAAAAATAGCTGTATCTGATATGGTATACATCTCTACACAAATTGGTGGTTGCTCTATGACTCATGATATTTGTCGTATTTCTGTTACAGGTTCTTGTTATGACACCAGATATACTATTACATAATTTGCATCACTGTTTTATGAAGATGGAGTTAATTGAGGTCTTGATATTTGATGAATGCCATCATGCTCAGAAACGGCATTCATATGCACAAGTAATGAAGGTATGAGTTTGTGTTGTAAGCACAACTGCTGTAGATTAACTATAGGGAAGATCACTATAATTGGTTTTTAAGTCCATGCCAGAATCATACTTAAACTGGATTTGAAAATATCTGCAGGAGTTTTTCAAAAAGGATAGTGAAAAGCGTCCAAGAATATTTGGTATGACTGCCTCTCCAATAATGGGGAAAGGTACTGTGATGACTTTGCCATTGTTTTTTTAAACCCAAATGATTAAGTTGAATAATTGTTTTCTCTGTATGTGTTGATTTCTTTATTGGCATAACAATCTGTTTTCATTTTGAGCTTTGTTGTAAAGTTTCAGATAATTGCATGAAATCTCTACCTAGAAACAGCTGCCTTGAAGCTATTCAGAAATGATCCACTTGCTCGATAAACTAACATAGACTCAAAATGCAATGAACAAATCTCAGCTATACCATTCACAAATTGTAAACAATAAGTGCAATGAAATTGCTTTTATAAAGATTACAAGTAGATGAGGATGACAACTCAAAAGTCCGAAGAAATGAGATGATACCTTATGCTCCAAAAATGGAAGCATAACTCCTAAGGAATGGGCTGATACCCTTACTCTTTAAAAAAAACATAAAAACTGTAAAACACTTGAAGTGGTCACTCTATAAAGACATAAAGGGTATAACTCACTTAGAGGTCATAAAGTCATTACCCTAAGCCCATGGGAAATTGGAAATGGGCTTATAGAACATCTTGGGAACTTATTGGAAAAGGGGATGTGACACCACTCTTGCCGAGAGGCTACATAGTGTAAAAAATACCAGTTGACCTTGGTTTCTAGGACAATTTTGTCAATTAAACCTCGTAAACCTCTTCTAATATGCCTTATAGCCCATTATGGTCCCTTAGTGTCTTTTCACTCTTTTCAGGTCCTTTTTTGTTTACATTTCCTTAGTTTAGGCGAAATCACTGGTTTGTTACTGGCAGTTGTTATGAAACACTCCTTGGCAATTTTGCAATTATTGCATCTTTTATGAAACCACTGTGGTTGTTTTGAGATCAACCCCTGCTGAAAACTAGTAGTTTCTCTTGAATTGATTGTGCATGTTTGCCAAATGCCAAGAGTCACCTCTTTTCACTTTGCTCATCACAAAACCATTCCTTCCTCATTGCGTGGACTGGGCTTGATCATAGCCCGACCTTCACTTCCAAATCTGGATTTCTTCATGTTTGTCTTGCTTAGCTACAGTCTTCACTAAATCTCAAAAGTCCCTGCATAGCAAGGAAAAACATAGAACAGGGTACCTTCAACTTGCTTTAATCAACAGGGTTCTGAGACAAAATGAATTTAGGAGTTCAATCAGTGATTTACTATTAATGAGCGGAGGAATATATACAAAGTGAGATTGTTGGTTGAGGTAGAGAACCGAATTGAATATATTATTAACAATAACAATACACCGTATTATTATTGCTAATTTCTATAATGATGTAATACTAATATTTGATGGGTTTATTTATTCTAACAAAACTTGCATTCCATATATTGGAACAGTCATTTGGGATGTGTTTTATTTGCATGAGAATCATCATTCATGCTTGCATACATCATAAGAAACATTGCATCTTCTGCACATCACATTTAAAGCTGAACTTGCACTACTATGAACAGCTGCATACACAAATCAGTTCACATTCAAGGAATATAGACATTGCATGCAAATATAAAATGATATCTTTGCATTTATCTTAGATGATAAATAATTTCATTTCCAACATGAAGAAATCAGGATAGCAAAACTGCATTAGTTGCATAAGTTTGTGTGTAGGAAACTGCACTGTAGCATTTAAATGGAAAAATGAAAAGAAGATTATTTATTTGTTGCATTGAATTCAAAAATATTTGGATTAGATTAATTTATTTTCAATATTGTGCATTTGACTTTTCTGCAAACAGATGGGTTTCTTTTCTTTCAGCTTTGTTATTTTGAACAAATGGATTGCATATACTCACATGGCTTTGGAAAATTCTCTTAAACTGAGTAACTCGAAACAGGTAGTGCTCAATCCAAGTCACACACACACACACCAAAATTTTCCCCCAAACATGAGCTCTTGGCTCACTTTCAATGACTTTTCTTGTGGCTTGCTTTATCCTGACCCCAAGAAGTTGCCTATGTTTGATTTTATGCATATATTGTCACACTTTACATTACCATATTTGGAAGAGGAGGAAGAACATGTAGAAAAAGAATCAAGAATTGTAATGTCATTCTTCTTGATGATATCAATCAACTACTCTATCTATTATTGCATACATTTGGATTCACTGGGACCTCTTTCTTGTAGTTTTCACATATGGCCTTGTTTTCTATTATTCTGCATTTGGTCTTTGAAGTAGAGTAGGAAGGTGTATTTTTCTTTTACCTCTTATTTGAACTAGTTGTGGCCTTCTAAACCTTTGTAAATTGGTTTGGAACCAATGCAAATGACTTAGAAGACTTGGAATGACTTGTACCTATTTGAACTAACTTCTCCTATTCTCTAGCAAGTCTTTCAAAAGACTTACAAAGAAAAACATAGTAAATGTAGTACCCAAAGCATTACTCATATATCATTCCACTTTTAGCTTTGCATTTCTATCATTTGCTTTGGGCATTGGACGTTTTGCAGCCATCTGGAGATTTTTGTCATTCAGTATAATAATACTATAATACTCAAATTGAATCAACCTACATTGTATTTATTCTTCTTGAATTCTGCTGTATCGATACTTTTGGTTCTTTACACTGCCTTTATTTCTTCTTGCAATTTCATTTGTTTATCATAAAATCCTTAAATTATTTATGGTAATATACCTTTTGCATTTGAGGCTTTTTTTTTGAAAAGTTAATAGCTGCAGGGGGGAAGCACCCATTTATATTAATATAAAAGGATTTTGTACATATAGATATATTCCAGAGTCTGGTATAGAAAGACAAAATTTAAACACCATATTCGACCAGACTGCCCTACTGACTCCAAAATGGACCAACTACACCTGTATTATATCCGACAGTATTGCCAAAATCTGCCAATATCTAGACAGCCCCATCAACTATGGCCACTCTATACAATCATATTGGAAGCAAGAAAAAACATAGAGATAATATAGCACTACTCAAAATTCAGGGTTTCTACCCTGCAAATACACAGAAAACAAAACAGAACCATAATCTTCACACTGCCCCAACATTCGCATCCTCGGGTTCAATGGCATCTGGGTCGCCATTCTCGTCCTCCTCATCGTCTTGATCAAGCGCCTTTTCTTTCTGGGCCATAACAGCTCTCAGTTCCACTGGGTACTCCAAACCATAATCTGCATGAGCTTCAGAATCCGCCATTTCTTTAGGGAGACAATCATAATCCGGGATCCACTCCTCGCCACAGCCAAATCCCCACTCATGCTCTGGGTCTTCCTCTCCGTTTACCAAAATTCCAATATCTTGCCTTCCACACAAACCCTCTGCCACAACATACTGCCGCCTCCAAGATTTGCTAAAGCCGGGCAGTATGCCTGTAACCCTTAACAGGAAGGAGATATTTCGGGCCTTCGTCTCCCATTTTGCAACCAGACTCTCTTGATCAAGAGCTTGCACTACCACAAATTTCTTAACCTCAACACCCACACCAAGAGACATGTAATAATTTTGAGGAAGGGGGGTGCGCAAATTAGCATCGACATTGTCGAAGACAGTGTCAATCTCCCCCAAAAAACAATGCCTGAAGACCATCTGGGTGATCTTTTTCACTCTCTGCTTACTCACCCCCATATAGATCAACATGGCTACAAACATGGCTGGGATATCCGAATTTACCCGATATCGGTGAATAGCTCTGAGAAAATCCCCACCCAAAATTCTTTTCACAACATGTAGAATGAGAGGGTGTTTAGTGGCCATAACTGCTAACAGCCGCTTGTCAGAAATTTCCCCCATAAATGCCATCTGGCGTTTTGTAGCCTCCAACATGATAGGCGTGTCCATCCCTAGCTATACTTAGTCTCACAACCCTACTGTAATGTGGAAAAAGGTGAATGATGGAGATCAAGAGGAAACTACTCTTTCCCTCTAAGGAGAGATGAGAGTTTCACAATGAAATTAACCAAATAATGAAAGAAAGTACTTGCAAGTAGATGTAAATGAAAGACTGAATTGTAAATCACCTCAAGGGAGGTTGTGGTAGCAATGTTGATAGAAATGCTTGTGTGGAATTGAATGTTGTAATCAATCTCCTCTTCAATGGTTGAATCCTTGACTTGAATGCAACACCTAGCCTTGAAGGGAGACTTGAGAATGCTCAATGCTGGAAAATAATGCTTGAATGCTCTTGAATGCTTGATCGCTTATGCAACTTGACAAACTCCAATCTTATCCAACTTTAACCTTTTCTAACTTATGCAAATGAGAGGACAAATGCCCCTTAAATACATGTTAGTGGATTTGATTTTCGTCATGGGCCGACAACACAACCCACAATGCATGCTTTAGGAAGGAACCTGCCCCAAAATAGGGCAGGGACAGGGGTGCCACGCCCCTGTCCTAGGGGGGACAGGGGCGCCACACCCCTGTCCTAGCCCTTTCTCCAGGGTAGAGTGCAGACAGGGTGATGCAGAGGCCAAGGAAGAAGCTGATTCCGAGGGTTGAGCAGTCTCCGGTCTTCGATCAGGCTAGAGGTTTCGATCTCGCATGCATGTGGACCCTAATGCAGTCGAAAATTGCTAGGGTCGCAATTTTAGGACACTACACCTACCACTTCAATCTAACTCACAACAACCAAATGCAGTGTGAAAACAAAGAAACTAAAAGCTTATAAATAGACACTTCCATGTAATGTCATGAACGCCGAGAAAGTATGAGATGTCCAATCATCCTCATCATTAATTGCTCCTATGTGCCACACAACTTCCAAGTCGCCACAACTTGAGGTTTCAATGAGCTTGGTTATCCAGCTCTTATTCATCATGTCAAATCATACCTCGCCGGAGCTTACAAAAAATGAATACTTGAATCCACCTGTCTTTAAATGAAAACGGGGGAGAATAATTCCTCATCGAGACATTATTGAAACACCAATCCCGTCCAAATTGTCTTATGATGAGACCCATAGTACTAAGAAATTATGGATTGATTAACGCCGCTGCTGCTTTTGCCAACCTATCTGCCGCCTCATTGCCTTCTCGATACACGTGGCTTATGCGATAATCTTCCAATCCGTCCAAAATGGTTTTGATTGGGCGAAGCTATTGGTTAAGGATACAACTTGGGGTCTCATTCTTCCTAATTGCATTAGTCACATTTAATGAGTCACCCTCCAAGTGGATTCTCCGAGCCCCAACATCGACTCTAGCCTGGAGCCCACGCAATACAGCCCAAAATTCTACCACATTGTTTGTGGAAAACTCAATATGCTTTGTCACCTCAGCCAGAGAATTTCCATGTTCATCTCTGATAACATAGCCAATATTGCTAGGGCCCAGATTGCCAGTCGATGCCCTATTGAAATTAATCTTGACCCAACCAGGTTCAGGGGCAGTCTACTTGACCAAAGGTCTGGAGTTGGTCGGAAGTTTGCTACAGTCGCTCCCAAATAGAGTAGGAATAGAAAGGTTTGAGAAGGTTAGTTTCATTTTGCTATCCCATCCAGTGTATGAGTTCTTCTTCAAGGTTTTCGATTTGGCAGCTTCATTTGTAAGATCAATCAGTTAGGTTTCAATCTTCTGGCAAAGGCTTTCAAAGCCCATGTTTTTGTCTTGAAAGATTATCTGGTTGCGCTCCTTCCATAGCTCCCAAATCAGTAGGGAAGGAAGGATCAGCCATAAATCCCCAAAAACTGCTTTCGAAGAATATCGTGGCCACATTCTAAACCATTCATCAATCCCGACCGGGAAGGGGCAAGAAAAATTCAACTTTTGCATGAAATGCCACCAATAATTGCTTGCATATTCACATGACAATAGCAAGTGCTCGACTGACTCCGAGTTTTGCCCACAAAGAACACATCTGCTAGGCCCTTGCACACCAAATCTCATGAGTCTATCACTAGTTAGAATTTTCTTCTGTAGAGCCAACCGGGCGAAAACCCCCGCCTTCGGCAAGCAGTGCTTATTCCATAGCAATTTTGATGGCCATTCTTGGTTGGCAATCGCAACATCTTTAAGCTTATAATCTAGGCTGACTTTATACTTCCCATCTTTTGATGCATACCATCGAATTATATCCTCTTCCCCAGAAGGGATAATCATACGACTACTTAGTATGTTGCTCAAGGTATCCTTTTGTTGCTGATCAACATTTAGGTTGTCCAGGGACTGCCACACCCACTTGCTTACTCCATTTTGTTGTACTATCTCACCAAAGTCACCGACCTTGCATCCCCACAGTCCAGATGTCACATTTTTTATCTTGTTCAAATTAGGGAGCGAACTCAAGATCTCCCCACCCCCAGGAACCATTCCAAAAGGAAGCATTCTATCCATTCCCTATTTCCCAGGTTACATGGTTGCTGATGATATCCCAACATTCCAATATATAATTCCAGATAGCTGATCCCTTAGGAGGATTGAGAGTTGTCAGGATCCTCTTTGGCTCAGTTGAATCCAGATACTTGTGCTTAAGTATCCTGACCCACTTTTGTTCTCCACCACTGCATACAGTCCAAACTAATTTCGCTCCCATGGCCAGGTTCGTTATTGAGAGTTGGCAAATGCCTGCACCCCCTGCATCCTTGGGTTGGCTGACCTTTTTCCAGGCAACCAGAGGAAATTTGTTTTGGTCACCGACCCCATTCCGTAGGAACTTACGCATGATCTCGATGAGCTCTTCTTCTACTGCCATAGGGATTTTCAAACATGCCATAGGTTGATCATAGTGAGCCTCCCAACCGAAGATAGCCACTTTCCTTTCCAGTTTTCAAGTTTGGCCTTGCATTTCTCAATCAATTTATCCCAATAACTAATCTTGTTTAAACCTACAAACAAAGGTGTGTCTAAAAATATTCCTGGGAAATTGGCAACTTTTAAATTTAAAATCCTAGATAGAGCTCTCTGCAGTCTAGGTTGGGTATTGATGAAAAAAACTTCAGATTTATTCCAATTAATGCTCTGCCTTGATGCCTTACAATAATCCTCCAGGTAGGACTTGATGGTTCTAGCCTCACACCTGCTTGAAACACCAAACAAAATTGTGTCATTCGCAAATTGGAGATGGGTAGTATGTTCAACTCCGTTTGCCACATTAACCCCAAGCCAAGGCCCATCCTGATAGAGCCTGTAGATTGATCACCCAAGGGCCTCTGCCATAATGATGAATAAAAAGAGGGAAATTGGATCCCCTTGCCGAATACCTCTTGTGGTGGAGAAGAAACCATGGGCAGCCCCATTGATTAATACAGAGAATTTGGGAGTAGACAGACAACTCTTAACCCACTTAATCGAACAACTTCCAAAGCCAAACCTATCCAATACTTCAAAAAGGAATTGCCTATCCACCAGATCATAGGCTTTCAGGATGTGAAATTTCGAAATCATACAAGCATTCCTGGTTTTTCTGGCAGAGTGCAGGGTTTCATGAGCCGTAATAATACCTTCCACAATTGATCTCCTAGGGGCAAATCCACTCTGCTCATTAGATACAATGTGATTAATAATCTGTTTCAACCTATTTGCAATAATCTTCGTGACTATCTTATATACTGTATTACATAGGGCAATTGGTCTAGAATCTCCCATCTCTCGAGGGCAGCTCTTTTTTGGGATTAAAGCTAGAAAGGTGTGATTAATTGCTCCCATCATGTCATCTTCCTCCTTAACTCTTCCACAGTTAGATGAAGATCTTTCTCTATGATGCCCCAATAAGCTTGAAAGAAAGCTGCAAGGAAGCCATCAGGCCCAGGGGCCTTGTCCGGGTTGAGTTGAAAGGTAGCTTTTTTGACTTCCTCCTCATCAATCCTTTTGTATAGGTCCTTGTTCTGTTCTTTTGATATCAAGGCTGGGATGGATTCCAAAATCTTGTCCCTAGTGCCTATGTCCTCCTGATTGACTTTGTTCAAAATTGATTCAAAATAATTTACAGCCTCTTTACTGACATCCTCTGAGTTCTGGGCCAAGCTGCCATCTGCTCTCCTAATCTTTGAGATCCTGTTCCTGTTCCTGTTAGCAATTGCCGATCTATGAAAGAACTTTGTATTTCTGTCCCTTGAGCCATATCTCTCTCGATTTTTGCCTTTAATGTATTTCTTCCCTTTTCAAAATTTCATTGAGTTCATCCTTAAGCATCTTTTCTCTCAGGTAATCCGAATTATCCATTCCTCTGCTGATCACAACTTCATTGATCCTTTCAAGTTTAGCCTCCTTTCTTCTTTCTTTTGCAAAAATATTTTTGAATTGATCTTGATTCCATTCTTTGAGTTTTGTTTTAATATATTTTAGCCTCTTACAAAATTTGTAGAGGTTTGAGTTATTTCCCACATCAATCGCATTCCACCAAGTTGCAATCAAGTTTTGTAATCTGGTGCTCCACATTTTCTCAAACTTGAATGGGATGCCTCCCCCAGGGTGACAAGGTGATGCGGTTAGTCGAACAGGAAAGTGATCCGAGCCCGTAAGATGGAGTATGGAAGTTTCCATAAGAGGACCTTGCATAATCCAATCCCCATACATCAGGAACCTATCTAACCTTTCAGCAATATTAGTGAATCTTGTCCTCCTGTTTGTCCAAGTGTAAAAACCATTCTTGGGGATAATATTCATAAGCTGATTCTGATCCACAAACCTTCGAAAATCCCTTTGAACTGCATTGGGTCTCTGGATGCCTCCTAGTTTCTCTTGATCGTTCAAAATGGCATTGAAGTTTCCTACTATGATGCTCCTTTCATTGCTACTACCTTCCAACTTGCTAGTAATTAGATTCCAAAGCTCCCTTTTTTCAGAGGTTGCCATAGGCCCATACACATTGATAATGAAAAAACTTTCATTGTTGCTCAAAAGAGTTATCTTAGTATGTTGCCAGCAAAGTTCCCAGACTCGGACTTGGCTCCGACTCGGCAAGGCTGACTCGGCTCGTGACTCGGCTCGTGACTCGGCTCGTGACTCAGTAATGACTCGGCAAAATAAGAAAACCCTTGAATTTAGAGATTTTTAACAATTTAAAACTTGTTTCATACATGCATTATTGAATTAGCTTAACGACACTATAACATCATCAAAGAGATGCCTGATGTTCTTTTAATATGAGAAGCATATCAGTGGCTACCTATTTTACCACTATGCAGCATGTTCCAGGGCTGAACCAGAAAGAAAATCAACAATTTCCTATGCTATCCTTAGAAACTTCGCGTCTTTGTGAGTTTAGAAGAATAAATGCAAGTGGAGATCCTATCTTACATAATGAAACTAGCTTATGACCATCATAAAAGGACAATTTATGCCTCGCCATATATAATTTGCAAAATATGATTTCATTCCCTTTCGCTTTTAATCATCTACATTCCATCCTATTTGATTTCTTCATTTGCAACACTAAGCATTTGCACTTAGATCCTAGAAAAACAGGTAAGTAACTAACTTTACATGTCTGAAGACTAACCTATTTAAGTGACGCCGGCTGGGTCATGACCCTCGGACTTGGCGAGTCAGGGAGTGATTCGCTGACTCGGCAAGTCTGGCGAGTCACGCAACCTGACCCGTCCGAGCCCGGGTTAGGGTCACCGTGACCAGGCAGGGGTCACTCGGCTTGCTGAGTCGCGTGACTCACCGTGAGTCACGAAACTCTGGTTGCCAGTTCCTGCCCTCGCCCACTACTACTCCTCTTACTGTTAACGGATTCCAGATGATGCCAATGCCTCCCGACGCCCCCTCAGCTTCTACAAATTGTCCAGACCACTACCTCCACATCCTCATCTTTCTATCAATTTCAGCCCTTCTCCACTTCGTTTCTTGTAATAACCATATGTCTCCTTTTGCCTCATCTATTTGACGCTTGATCAAGCGCCATTTGTTAGGGGTATTTAAGCTCCTGACATTCCAGATTGTGATCCTCATTGCCCCTGGGGAAGGGGAGCACCCTTCCCTGTCAAAAGTTTGGTTTGCCCTGCAGCCTTTGCTGCTATTTCCAACATTGTTTTATTTGATTTGCGCCCTCTCCTACCTTTAGGTTTGATGTTGAGTTTAGGGATTTTGGAGCCAGTAACTGTCATGTCCCCTCTCTGATCATTATATATATAAAGCCTAATTGAAATAATTATTTTTAATTATTATAACAATTATTTGAAATTCATTAATTATTATTAAATATGAATAAATGAGTTTTAATTTGAAGTTGAAACTTATAAGCATCCACCATTTATTCACATAGTAACTGCTAACCTAAACTGAGTCTCAAATTGTCAAGCGTAATATACATCGGGGACATTACAGAATCATCATCCATAGCTATGTTGCAGAGATGATTGAACTCAGTATTGCTAAGGAATGTCACCCTTGACCAGCTATAATAATATTTTTAATATAATTGATAGACAGCGACCAATTCTCATGTGGTCAGCAAGTAAGGAATGATATTATTATCATTAACAGCGATATTGATACGAAAGACATTAATAGTGATTCGAACATTACTAGGAGTGATTAAGATTAGCATTGAATATTGTTAATTAGTCATAAAGACTATCGATTTAAGGAAAGAGTTATTGTTTATGCAGAATTAAGGGAATATTGATAAGATCAACAAAGACAATCTCTTCCAATGGCCGCCACGCACTTACAATGTCGACTACCCTCAGATGTTTACAACTCCATATCCTTTAACTATATTATCTAATCGATAATTAGAAAGGACATAATAATATCGATCAATATTATGGTTAGCGATCTGTTTAAGAAGACAACGATTAGTAGAAAGGATAATCGATAACATAATGAAAGGATATGGCTGTTCCAAATTAAGAGATGCACCTGATCAGCATTACACGATATTTAATGGAGGTTTCAAACTCATATGCTGGGGGGAGAGAAAAAGGTTATTAAGTTACGGGCAGTTTCAGCCTTGTTATTGGTGGTATGCACGATGATGTGCTTAATATGTATGCTTATATATAGGAAGTCCGATAATGTTCTTGTGCAGAATTTAATAATAATAATAATAGTAATAATAATAATAATAATAAAAATAAAATAGTAATAATAATGATGATCTTTTATAAGAACTGCATATGTTGTAAAATATATAATGATAATATCTGAAAATAAATAATGTATATAGATAAAATATATGTATATTAATAATAAGTATTAGAATATAAATCAGATAGAATGTTTAAGTTAATATCAGAAAGAAGCCTATGTTTCTTTGTTATCATTGATTGGATTCTTGTTAAAAATAGTTTGTCTCCTAATCAATTTGGTTTAAGTCATAAGTACGTTGAGATAGATTAATTATGGTTAAAAAAAGCCTAAACTAAGTAGGGGACATTACAATAACCTCAAACCCCTTTGTGCTGCAGTCTCCTAACTCTTCAAGCTCAATTTCATCATCTTCTTCCCACTCAGATTCAGTTTCCTCTTCCCCAATAGCTTCCAACTGGGGTTCCAAGTTTTCTATAACTGTATCCCCTTAATGTTCTACAGAGGTGTGATCATCTTTGCGGATCGCCGAAGGGGATGATTTTGACTGTGTGCAGGCTGCCCTCTGCATCCCCTGCACTGATTGTTTTGATCCTCCAGTGGAGGCTACTTCTCCCGGTTCCCCCATAGTGATTGGACCTAGACCATCTCCGTGTGACACTTGCAGAATCCTCATGTGCATTTCTATCTCAGATTGTAAAGTTTTAACTTCCATTAGCAATGCTTGTAGGCCTACTGCACTGCCTTCCAATTTTGTTTCTGGATAATCCTGTTCTAGGCCACTCTGGTCTGGCAGCTTCAGGTGTGGCTTAGAGATGGGGTTAGAAATAGTGACGGGGGCTCCCATAATTTCATCAATCAACAGCTCCCTCTGTGACCCTATAAAGTCCTTATCTTTATCCATCCACCCTAGCATTCCTGGATCAATGAGAGGATCCTTGGTTTGACCCTTTGCACTAGAATTGACAGTGCTTCCCATATTGGTCAATTCCTTGCTTTGGGTGCATGCATATGCTTTAGATATTTTTGCAGTAAGTTCAAACTCCACACCTACATGTTCTCTAGAAAAACATTTGGGGCATATAAACATTTGATCCTCTCTATTGACTCTCTATGTCCACACCTCCCTAGCACCCAAAAGCCCGACTTTACCTGGCATAGCTGAGATCTGGTTGACATTGACGCATAATCTGACAAAGCTTCCCCAAATCCTATCTTCCAGGATCTCATCTACGAGATAAAGGTTCCAAGGCTTTTGCTAATTTCTTTCAGTATCTCTGTGTTCCAATAATCTGATGTAATGTTGTAGAGCCTTGCCCAAACCGAACTGTCAAGAAGGGTATGAGTCCTAAGGTTAAAGTTGGGCTGCCATTCGATCAAATGGGACTCCAATACCATCCAACATGTATGGACCACTGTTTAGGGTTTTCCATTTATCATTTTTGTTCGGAAATTCAACCAAGAAGTAATCGTTTGGGAGCAACTTGATCCTAATCCCATCACCCCATTGATTTCTACACCAATTTGCAAAATTCCCTCTACCCCAATGACCCCCACCCCATTTTACAAAGAATCCTTTATTTCGAAGACTATCCCTAATCTCCTTGATTTTATCATCTTCCAAATGGATTGTAGCGAGGGATTTTTCACTTACCTGTTCTTGTGGTTCAGCAGGTTTTCGGGAGCTTTCGCCATTTTCTTTGAAATTCACTTTCCTTTTCCATACTGCACTGGATTGGGGGGTGAACATTGGATTTCTGGATCTCCAATTATCGTCCTGATTAGCTTTAGGTATATCTGTTTGCGTGAACCACCCACTCCTGCGTTTCTTGAAGCCATGCCTTTGGAGATGCTCTGCAACACTTGTCGTGGGAGGGAGCCCCTTCCTCTTGAAATCATGCTGAATATTCGCCCTTTGCTTGGTCCATGGAGGCCCTAATCTCTTATTCGACCGCTGCTTACGTATTGAATTTTGACCTCTGCCCATCAGTAGTTCCGCGTGATGTTGATTTTGATAATAGGGATAGCACTTGTTGATCCATCTACCCCCCTCAAAAATCCATTGGGCTACATGCGTTTCTTGATGCTTCTGGTGCGGATCAACTTGAATTCCATCTTTGGGTGATGCTGAAAGTTGAAGTCTTTCCGAGTTTGAGGCCCTCCATTTCTCCTTTGCCACCTGATCTCGAATGGCCTCCATAGGAATTGCCTCCTCAGCCTCCCGAGCCCAAATGCTAGGTCCTGTGCACTCTGCTCCGCGCTCGTTGCCATGCTCCCCGCTACTTCCGTCCTTCTGTGCCTGCCACCGATTCAAATCTTTGGCAATTCGCGCCATCTTCACAATATGACTTTAAAAAAATATTTTTGAATCTCGCATTTGAATGTTTTTACTTATTATGTATGTTGTGAAATTATCTCCCGAATACAAAAATCTAGATATTCAATTAATAAATAAATGAAGGGAACAAATCAACAAATTGTCCTCTTGATATTTCAATTTTAATTTAGTAGTGGATTTGTTGGCTTGGATACTGATTTAAACTTGTTAATTATCTATGTCATGTAGGTGGGTCCAATCAACTTGAGTATGCCAAAGGCATAAACACTTTGGAGCAGTTATTAGAAGCAAAGGTGAATATTTTCATTATGAGGTTACTGAAAATTTTTGCAGAACTTTGTAGGAATTTTATTACTTATATAACTCTGTTTGAGTTTTATAGATTTATCATTTATGTTGTGACCTTGTTTACCACAGGTAGATCATTTTGTTCATTATGATATCTGTGATAAGGGTCGATGCAGGTATATACCGTTGGGGACAGGTCAGAAATTGAATCGTTTGTGCCTTCTCCGGAAATGATGGTCTGTTATTATGATAATAAAAGTCATATGGATGGTGGGCCCATTACATCTTGCAGGGACAAACTTGATAAATACAGAACTCAGGTGCTCAAATGCTTATTGAAACTTGATAACTATTTGTTTTTATTTGCTTCATTATTTCTTTCTTATATTGGTTTTGGTGCATGTTATGATGATGACAGATTCTAATGTCATTTGATCTGTGAAAACAGCATATTTCTCAGGTTTTTAGTTGTTGCACGGGGGAAAATGTGGAGATAAACAAACATGATTTTAATGGAACTGGAAAGAAAACTAGAAGCATCAGCAAGTCATATCTTGAAGTGATGTACTGTTTGAGTGAAATTGGCCTCTGGGGTGCAAAACAAGTGCGTCATTTCTACTTTTACATGCTATCTTCAGCTTTGTATTACCCAAATTATATTTTCATGTAGCATTCACGAGTAAGTATTGCTGTTGCTTTATTGTGGCATGTTTGGAACCATTCTCAGCTTCTTGTAAGGTGACATTTTTCTAATAGAATTTGTTCATGCATATGCTTGGTCACAGAAATTAGGTTGTGTTCTTTAAGACTTTGAGGAATGTGATTTGCTTTGTTTATTTTTTATTTTTCAACCCATGTTTGGATACTTAGCACTGGAAAAGTGCCTACTTCTGCATGTTAACTAATTATGGCTGGAGTTTGTTCTCTTTTCAAAGGATGTAATTTATGCCGAGAGGCGTATTACACTTACTTGGATATTAAAAACGTTCGTAAATAAAAACTAAAGGCATTTAATTTGACGTGCTTGTGAGTGTCAAATGAAATTAAATAAATAGCTAAAATTAAGTGTAGTCACTCGCCATTTAAACTTGATTGTGGTATTAAATTAAACATAACATAACAAAATTTAAGCTAATTAAAATTTAAGTATTGTTTAAGAATTAAAAAATGTTTGTAAATAAAAAGTAAAGACATTTAATTTGATGTGGAGTGTCAAATGAAACAAGTGCAATGCAGTGGCCAGTACTTGCCTTTATAGTATTGTAATAAAAATATTTGTTGTAATTCCTAATTATTATAATTTTGAATTATTGTTATTTTAAATTATATTACTGTAATTATATTTTTGTAATATTAACGATAACTCTCACTTCATTAAAATAATATAAACATTATAGTGAAAATATACATTTTTCTTAAGAATAAATTCCTAATTTAATTATGATTATGATTATAATAATAAGATTAGTCTTAAACTATGACAAAACCAAAATGGAGAGAAGGGAGAGGGAAAGGCTTTCGAACCAGGGGAAGGCCAACCAGGATGACAATAGAGAGAAGGGAATGGAAAGCAAGGAGGATAAAACATGGGAAGTAGAGCTGTTAGACTTTGTGGACAAAGATATTGCCGCAACAATTTGGCTGTTATAACCAGAGTAATGGGTGTTAAAAAAAACCATGGAAGAAATCCGTAAATGGGTCTATCAGAATTGGAACAAGGCTAAAGAAATAAACTTTATGCCAAAACAATTTTTCATGGTGGAATTTGAAGTCGAAGAGCTCGAGAAATTCAATCCTAAATAAAGATATATGTCCAGAGATGGACCTTGAATTTTGACCCTTGTGCCCAAACCACAGAGGAAAGACCAATATGGTTGCGGTTATATGACCTTCCCTTCGAATTTTGGAGTGAAGATTGTTTGAATAAGATTGGCAATAAAATGGGTATAATGCTAGAAACGGACATGGGGGATGATACCTAAATTCACTTTGCCTGAATAAAAATTTTAAGCATTCAACCAATCCCAAAAGAAATGAAATTCTGGATGCCTGCGAGAGGATGGATTCAAAAGATTGAAAAACAAAGATTTTTTCTGCATTAGATGCAGAAGAAAAAACCACAATGTAGACCAGTGCAGAGTAATGGTCGACAAATTTTGGAGACAGAGGAGACGAAACGATACACCGGTTGATACTCAAACTGAAACTGTTCCAAAGATAGTTGAGAACGAGGATGATGAGAAAAATAAAGCAATCATAGTTGTTAATGACCAAGATAAAGTAGGATGTTCCTCTATACAGAACGATCAAGGTATAACAGAACCAGAGCCATTGCTATATCTAGACATTGTTCTAAGCGAGGATGATATACAATTGCTCGACTGGAGAGAAGAAGAAGAAGAATTGGATATCGCAGAGCCTAGAACAATTAGCTAGACGATTGCAATTCCTTCCAAGGAGACCCTTGCCAAACTTAGAGTGGGTAGGAAAACCAATAGCAAGAAGAGAGCGGAGGATGGCCTACTCTCGGATTAGTCATCCATCAAAACCTACCTGTTGAGATACAAGGGAGGCAAGCCCTCCCTTGGGGGGCAATGAAGGTCCTAACATGGAATGTTAAGGGCCTAAACACCCCTAACAGATGGCGTTTGGTTAAACGCCAAATTGAAAGTAATTTAGTAGACATAATCATCTTGTAGGAGACAAAATTATCCAAAGAAAATGGAGAAGCCTTCATTAAATTTTGCTTTGGATGGGAAGGTTTCTCACAGGAGGCTACAGGCGCTTGAAGAGGTTTATGTGTTCTTTGGAAACCCAATAAATTAACTTTATCAATTATTTCTTCAAACCAGAATTGGATTAAATGTGAAATTAAAAGCCTCCTTTTTGATTTGAATTACATCCTTTATAACATTTATGGCCCCTCCAAAACTCCAGAGAAGAAAGAACTGTGGAAAATTCTGAGTCTAGAAGTACAAAATAGGCAGTGCAAGGCCATAGTGGGAGGGGATTTCAATGCCATTTTGCACCCCAACGAGAAGGTAGGAGGCTTCCTGCTACACCAGGAAAACATAGTAGATCACAAACTGAAGCAACAACCAGAAGTGCTCTTCCGATCAGTAACACTCCCTGCCCAATCAGAATCAGAATATCCTTCAAGAATCAGGTCCATACTGGAAGAGTATTTCAAGCCATATCCAACTGTGCCACACAAGTATCTCAAGATATGCTTGACTGCAACTAGATGTATCTGTCTAGGTTCACTCATGAACTGACTAAGTGCACTCACTGCATAACAAATATCCGGTCTAGTGTTAACTAGACATCAGGGACCCAATTAATTGCCTGTACATAGTAGGGTCCACAAGATCTGAACTAGCTGCAACTTCCATTATTTTCTTCAAGTTAGTTTCCATGGGTGTGAACATGGATTTACAATCAGTCATTCCAAATCTTTTCAAGATGTCGATGGTGTATTTACCTTGACTTAGGATAATTCTATTGGGCCTCTGCCACACCTCCAACCCCAAAAAGAAGTGCATAAGTCCTAAGTCCTTCATCTCAAATTCTGAAGTCAACTCCTTACATCTATTAATGAGATGATCTTCTCCGGTAATAAATAGATCATCAACATAAAGTACCAAGATCAACATATCACCATTGAATACTTTGAAGTAAAGATTTGGATCAGCATCATTTTTGCAGAAACCCAAACCCACTAAGTATCTATCAATTCTTTCATACCAAGCCTGAGGACCCTGTTTAAGACCATATAGGGCTTTCTTCAATTTACACACATGAGACTCTTTCCCATGAATCACGAACCCCTCAGGTTGCTCGATGTAGACTTCTTCTTCAATCACGCCATTGAGAAAAGCAGTCTTCACATCCATCTGATGCAACTTCCATCCTTTAGCAACTGCAATAGCAATGATGGGTCTAATGGAAGTATAGCGAGCAACAGGAGCAAATGTTTCTTCGTAGTCTATTCCTTCTTGTTGGGAGAAACCACGAGCCACAAATCTAGCTTTGTACTTTTCAATGCTGCCATCAGTTGCATGTTTTATCTTGAACAACCACTTGGAAGATACAACAGACTTCCCTTCTGGTCTAGGCACAATATCCCACACATTGTTCTTGAGAATGGATTGATACTCTTCGTCCATTGCATCTTTCCAAACTTGTTGATTTGAGGCTGCTTCTACTCTAGAAGGTTCAGATTCAATAAGATTACACATTAATGCAACATAACCAAAGAATCTTTGTGGTCTTTTGCTTTCTCTAAATGTGCCTCTAGGAGCAGCAAATTGTTCTGCTTCCTGCATAGTGTTTCGTGCCCAAAGAGGTCTCTTTCGAGATACAACAATATCTCTAGGCCCATCAGTGGGATCCAAGGGTTCAATTAGATCATTACTTATATCAAGTTCTGTAGACTCCCTCTGAACCTCAGGAGTATGATCAACATCCATATCTTGAGGAGTCTCATCATCTATTTCCATGCATGAGCCTTTTGACTTCCTGAATGCAACATCTTCCTCAAATGTGACGTCCCTGCTAACCTCTATTTGCTTCTATCTAGGAATGTAAATACGGTAGGCTTTGGAGGTTTCGCTGTGGCCTACAAATATTCCTCTTTTGCTAGAGGGCTCCAACTTGGTTCTCTTATCCTTAGGAATATGCACATATACAGGACAACCAAATATTCTCAGGTGGCTGATATCAGGCTTGATACCCGAGAAGGCTTCTTCAGGAGTCATATTTTGTAATATCCGATGGGGACATCTATTTTGAATATACACTGCTGTTCTAGAGGCTTCTGCCCATAGAACAATCTGAAGGTCTTGATCATGAATCATAGCTTTTGTAGCTTCAATAATAGATATGTTCTTCCTTTCAACAACTCGATTTTGTTGAGGGTTGTAAGGAACACATAACTCCCTCTCGATCCTTGCCTCAATACAGAAATCACGAAAGCTACCCCGAGGTGTATTCACCTCCATTATCAGACCTTAAAATTTTAATTTTCTTTCCAGAGATATTTTCTACAAGAGCTTTAAACTCTTTAAACCTACCTAGGACTTCATCAGACTCTTTAGACCTTAAGAAATAAATCCAAGTCTTCCTAGAGTAGTCATCTATAAAATTTACATAATACAAACATCCACTTAGGGATGGAATTGACATTGGACCACATAAATCTGAATGTACCAGATCTAGTATTTCTTTAGACCTACTTTCACTGCTATGGAAAGGATTTTTAATATTTTTACCCATAGCACAACCTTTACAAGTACCATCATTTACATGAATGAGTTTAGGAATACCTTTTACCATCTTCTCCAAAGATGGAAGAGCCTTGAAGTGAAGATGTCCAAGTCTTCTGTGCTAGAGTTCGCTGGAACTTGCAAAATCATGAATAAGTGCTTGAACTGGGAGAGTGGAGAGTTTGTATAAACTCTCATGTTGATTTCCGATCACACGAGCAGTCTTGATGCTGGAGTTCTTAGGCCAAGCAAAAACTCTTCCTTCAAAAAATGCAATTTGATATCCCTTATCCTCCAAGGCTGAAATGGATACTAGGTTCCTCTTGACCCCTGGTACGAACAATACATCACTTAGGTGTAGAGAAACTCTTGATTGAAGTTTTAGAGATGTAGCACTAACTCCTCTTACAGCATAGCGTGCATCATCCCCAATGATGACTTGGAGATGTGATTCTTTCTCTACTAAATCAGAAAGGTGCTCCCGATGACCGGTGATATGTCGAGAGGCTCCACTATCAATTAACCATGTATCACTTTCCGTAGGAACATTGCTTGATAATGCTGATATGAAAAGAAAACCATTGGAGTTATCTTCAACCTCCTTCTGAGATGAGACTTCATTGATGTTTGCTACTTGATGATTAGGTCTTGTTAAACAATCCTTTGCAAAGTGACCAAACTTGTCACATCTAAAACACTGGATGCGAGAGAGATCTTTCTTCCTCTTCCTAGAATCAGGTGCAAAATCTGGTTTGAAATCTCTATTCCTTTTGATGTTGCCCTTCTTCCAATACTTTCGTTTCTTGGTAGATTGAGTGGCAAGAACATGTGTATCTTCATTTTGAGAACTCTTGACGATTCCTCTGGTAGTCAATCTTGATTCTTCTTGAATACAATTTGCACGAAGTCGATCAAACTTAGGTAATTTTGACCTTCCACTTATGCTTTGAATAAATGGCTCCCATGAAGGAGGCAGACTATTCAAGGCTAGCATAACAAGGTCTTTATCTATCACTTGATCCCCAATTGTGCATAGTTGATCTCTCAATTCTGAAATTTTCATGAAGTAGGTGATGACTGAATCTCCTTTTGCCATCTTCATCTGGTGGAGTTGTTGTCTCAAGGCAAGAGCCCTACTTACGTTGTTAATCTTGTAATCTCATATAAACCCTCCAAGGTCTTGAACATATCTCTTGCAGTTGTCATCTTGGAGATGAGAGGCACCAAGTGATCCCTTACGGAGTCGATTAATATCTTCTTTGCCTTGATTGCATTCTTCTTGAATTGCAGTTTCTCCTCATGCTCTTTAGGTTCGGATAAATCCTTCTCCTCTATGAATTGAAGAAGATCATTTTCTTCAAGTGCAATAAGCACTCTGAACTTCCATGAGGTGAAGTTAGATGCACCTTCAAGCCTATCTTCGACTTTAAGACCGTTCACCATTTTTGAGACTTAGAGGTACTGCTCGACGAAGAGAGAGGAGAGAATACTTAGAAGTTGTAGAGAATCTGATCACGATCTTCTTTCACCGTGGCTCTGATACCATGTTAAATTTAATGATTAGATTAGGAGATTGCAAATAGAAGATAATTCAATTTAACACATAGATGCTATCAAGACCCTGTTGTTCTCCCTTTGTGGCTAGATGTATAAGGGGCCCCCCTATCTATATAGCCGCCCTCCCCTCTGAATTCCGTCCTTGACATCTCCGGGCAACTATATATAGTCCAACCCATACAATCAATCTATATAGAGGGAGGAGAGGTTTCGTCTCTGCTAACCCAAGTGGTTCCCATTGGCCCGACCGAGACCCCTGTACTGTATATATTGTTATTGCTCGGTCCCCATCTATATATAGGATAGGGGGATGAGTCAGTTTCACCGCCCCGTCGCTAGATTCATGTGAGTCGAGCTGGTCTAGATCGAGGGAAGCTCTTATAGATAGTAATCTCTTCAAATCAATATAATGGTAGCTACCACTAGGTAGCAATTTGTTGAAAAAATAATGTTAATCTTAAACTTAATTAATAATTATTTGTTTAAGATTATATATTATTTTAATTATATTTATGTAATATTAATTATAATTAATCTTTAATCAAATAATTATCAATAATTATAAAATTATATAATATAAACAAAAAATTGAAATAAGTATTTTTAATGGCTAAATGAAAAATATTTAAACTTATGATTCAATGTTATAAAATTATATTTTATATATTAAAATGATTAGAAAGAAAATTATGATTTTCAAAAAATATTAATAAAAAATAGAATGATTTCAAAAAAAAACTATACAAAGTTACAATTTTTTTTTTTGATCGGTAATTGGCAGATGCTTGAATAGCTTTTGATTGGAGCTATGAACCAGTGGGGACACAGTAGGGGGCCCCATCCCCATTACATATCTTTGAATTATTATTATTATTATTATTATGTTTGATTAGATTGACCCCAAGACCTTTCCCTTCCTATGGAAGGCCAAGAGTCACAACTTAGAATTCCACTTCAGATGTCCCTATTGGGAATTGAACTTGGGTCTCCATAGTGAGAACCTAGTGTTTTAACTAGTTAATCTCAACCCCTTGGACAATATACAAAGTTATAATTATAAAAGATAAATATTTGGGTTTATTTTTTTTAATAGAAATATTTTTTGTGTAATGCTTGTAATAAAATAGTTTAATTATTTATATAAATTTTTATTTTATTCAATTTAAATTTTGTGAATCAAATCTCTATACAATATTTAATCTATTTTATTATCTATTTTTTCAAAAATAAAAATAAAAATTATTAAAATTTTTTACATTGAAGGTGTATTATACTCACATATGGATGCAAAAACGTTTGTGAATAAAAACTAGAAACATTTGATTTGACTTGTTTGCGACACTTAAATGACTAAAAATAAAAAAAAATTATTACTTTTTTAAAAATTTATTTTCTCCTTCCTTGTATTCAATTAACTAATTTTTAATTATTTAATGCTAATCATATCTTCACTTCCACCTCTCAACTACCACTCTAAGTTTAATTGATCAATCAATTTGTCTATATCCATCATGCAATCAATCAACTTCGTAATTATCTCAATCTAATATTATTAATTATGGGAATTAAAAGTGTCCCTACATAAAGTCCGGTTTTTTTCTCAAGAATATGGATAAGAAGTTATATAAAATAAAAATATAACAATAATAATTTGGTAATATAAAAATAATAATATATAAAACATAATAATATAATCATATCCTAATAATAGTTTAATATTAATTACAATATCATAATGTAATAATAAATTAATATTAATTATGCAAAAAAATTCATTAATAAAAACTAGAAGCATTCAATTTGATGTTTTTGTAACACTTAAATGCATGAAAAACAAAAATAACAATTTATTTATTTTCTTCTCTCAACCACCATTAAGTTTGAGTTTAATTGATCAATCTATTGTGTCTATCTCCATCATGCAATCAGTTAACTTCGTAATTATCTCAATCCAATATTATAATAATAATATAATGATATGATAATATAATAATAATAATAATACTGTAGTCTTAATAGATTTTTTACTTTGATCAAGAGTTTAATAGAAATATAAAAATATAATCTTATAATATTATCTTAATAATAGCAATTTAATATTAACTACAATATCATCATATAATAATAATTTAATATTATTTACAATATAATAATATATACATTTTTAATTGGAATAATGAACAAATATGAATCTTTCAGCGTACTTTATCTATATTCCTCCAAAATATGTATGCTAGTAATTAGTATGCTCACATCAGATTGGTCATTTAGCATACTTTGCTTTAATTTGTGCTCTTGTATTTATAGGCTTTTCTTGTTACATTACTTTGCAATGCATGCTTAGATTTTCCTGATTATATCCTTTTCTTTTTAAGTGGATAAGGTTGGTACATTTGCTCTAACAAACATTTTGATGCTTGACTTTCATTTCCAATGTTTTTGAGAGCATAATTTGTAGTTTATGGTTGTTCTGTTACATATTTCTTTTGAATGCAATTTTGGTGTATAATCGTTTGCTTCTGAATGATATTCTTTGTGCTATGGTTACATGGTATGCACATTAAATTTGTTTTTGTGTTTAGTAATAGAAGTTTGCATGACTGTCAAATTATACTAAATGATTTGAGCAGAGGATGGAGCCAGATGAAAACTCAAACACTCGTCTTGCAGACTTGTAATGTCCCCTTCTCATTGATGTTCTTTCAGTGGTCCATTAGCCTATTCCTGAGACCCGTAGGCTAGGTGGAATGAGTAATTAGGGTCTAGCATCGATGAAACGAGGACTTACTAATTTTAGTAAGTCAGGGGATGACCATTCTGGTGCCACTGTCCTACTGAGCACTCCTTGCTTTGCCTCTGGACGCGATGATCATATTTTTCTGAGCATTAATTCTTGACTTACTATTTTTAGTAAGTGGCTGGGTGGCACATTTCTATTTTTGGCAGTAGACAGGGGTTTGAATTCTACAGCAGCCTGTGGTCGTCTGGGCTCAGTTTCATCTTGTTGGTGATAATAATCAGTGCGGGAGACATTTGCAACATAATTAAATATTATTTCCTTATCCTAAGGTTAATATTTAATTAATCTATTTATTGGCTACTGGTTTATTAAATTTGGGATTAATGCTTGTTTAATCCTAAGTTTGGGCGAAATTCAGTTGTTTTATGGCATGTGAAATATTTTTAAAAGGGATATTATTTCACTTTACATCGCCATTATGTGCCTAAGTGTCCAACGTGGGTCCTCCCCCTTCTTGGGCATGAGTTTTGACTTAGGAGAATGGGCGCTACACTTGGGTCCACATGTAAGTGGAAATGAAATTCAAATGCAAGCGTGGAATTTGGAGGGATGTCATTTGAATTTGATGAATGAAGTTATAAATATGAGGCTTGGGTTCCCATTTGCATCATCTTGAAAATCTGTAATGTTATGTTGTCGGATTGGCGACAGAACTTGAGGCTTCGGAGTGCGTCTCCCTAGTGCTACCCGGTTTCGTACTTGAAATACAGTACCTAGCTGTGCCTTGTATTCCTCTACCGTTTTCAGAGCTTTGCCATTGACATCTTGGTGTTGCAACGATTCTGTACTTGCTGGTTTTGCGTATGGCTGAAGCATATTTTTGCTCACATCTCTCTGCTGGAGCGTCTGACAGTTATGGGTATCAATCCTATCTTCCTTCCCAGCACTGGCGAATAAGTTTGTAAGTTTTTAGCACGTTTGTTTGAGTTTTGAATTAATTATGCAAAATCGAAATTCCTAGTCTAGGCGTGGGTTTTCTGCATTGCATTGGGATGTGTGCAAAATAAATAAGGGTCTTTTTGGGGTGTTGTTTTGATTGGTTAGCATTGCATATGTTGTATGGTGGGTTTGGGTCTGGTTTGAGCTAAATCGGATGTAAAATGAGGGAGATATGAATATTTTGGCATTTATCTTTGCTGTTGGTCTGTGTTTCCAGCCTGCAGATTTGGTTGTAACAGAAATTTATATCTTTACTACAGAAATCTGCATTACTCTCCTATCTTTTCTATTATTGTAAGGTTAGGTAGTAGTACTACTAACCAGTTCTCTCTTTGTAATTCTCATCCCGTTGAATAAGTGGAAGAGGCTGGCTTGCCGCCTGATATGCAATAATTTGTAATTTTCAGTCCTCCCGCTGAATAAGTGGTCGAGTGATAAGTTCAATGTTTTCGGTCCTCCCGCTGAAATATGCGGTAGAGTGATTGTTAATGTAATGTCCTCCCGCTGAAATACGCGGTAGAGTGATTGAACTTCTGTTTCTTGTAATCTTTCCCTTGGTCGGTTCACCGCCAAGAAGTTTAGTTTCTATCCTGTTGGATAAGCAGAAGGGGATGGCTTGCTGCCCATGCAATTGTAATTTTTAGTTTGTTTATTGATGCTGACGATCCCCGGAACACCGTATGCTCTCACCCTCCCAGTCTGGGCTCTCGGTGAACAAAAGGTGGAAGGGTTCCCTTTCAGTTGTTTTGCTTATTACTCTAACCTTAACGGGTTAATTGTTGTGGATGAATTGCTATTGGCCTGAAAAAACAAAAAAAAATTACTGATAACATGGATTTAGATTACTGATTATATTGACCTCATTGTTGACATAAATTACAAAATATAGTCATTTACTTCCTGTGTATGGGTTTATTATCACTTTCTGTCCTAGGTGGGAAATCTGATACTGCAGTCAGTTAGCATTTTAATTTGTTTTTTGCAAGACAATTAAAAATGGAACAATGAATGAGGATAAAGCTCAGTTAAATTTTGAAGGGAAAGCTCCCTGAGACCTGTTGTGCGAATCGCACACCCATCTCTGTCTTGGACAGGGACCCCCCAGTTTGTGCCTTTCTGTCTTGCCCTGAAATTTGGCTAAGTCTGGAATTTCCTGATCCTGAAATTTGGCTAAGTCTGGAATGTCCCGATCCTGAAATCTGACTAAGTCTGGAAAACTGAGGAAACCTCCAAAAACTAGAATTTGCAATATAACTCCTGGAGGGCCGAAACCACTCTCAAACATCCTGAAAGTATATATGGAATATAACTTAAAGTCTTATACTTAAATGTTATATTCCATTGAATGATCCTTCAGCGAGCTCTTGACAAACTTGCCCAAGTGCCCAAGCTCGCACTTCTTTAGAAAAACGTTTAAAAATGCTTCAAATGCCCAATTTCGGACCCTGGGGCTAAAATATGAAAAAGTTCAAAAGTTGCGAAAATGCCCCAGAGGTCCGAATTTCACTTAAGTTGTCCAATTTTGGACCCTGGGCCAAAAAGTGAAAAAGTTGACAAAACTGGTTGGAGGTCCGAAATTCACTTAACTTGCCAAAAGTGCTTTTAGGTCCAAATTTCACTTAAATGCCCAATTTCGGACCCTGGCTTCGAAATTTCAAAGTTTGTTATAAATTTGCAAAAAGACCCCAGAGGTCCGAAAATCACTTAAAATCCCCAATTTCGGACCATGGGGCAAAAAGTTGAAAAAGTAAATAACTTGCCACAAGGTAGTTTAGGTCCGAAAATATTCCCAGTTCGCCAAAACGCTTGAAAACTCTGAAATTCTAGAAACGCCTAACGATTCGAAATTCGTAGAATTTGCAAGAAAGGGTAAAGGGTTCGAGGTTTTTTTTTGCAAAAGTGTTAGATGGTCCGAAAATGCCTTTGGGCACCAAAACGTTAAAACCTCCAAATTTCCGAACTTCACTTTAAAATTCGCAAAAACGTTGAATGGTTCAAAATTCTGGACAAGTTGTAAAAAGCGCCTTAATCTCCGAATTTGGCATTAAAAATTGCGAAATTTGCAAACGGGTTTATAGATCCGAAGTTTTACAAAGGGCATTTAGGTCCGAATTTTCAACAGGTTACACAAAAAAAAAATGCTAAATGCTCCGAAATTTGCAAAACAGGCTAGAAGGTCCGAAAATGATAAAGCATTTAAATTCATTCAAAACACTCCGCAATTTGCAAAGGGTGAAATAGCTCCGAAATTTCAAAATATATATCAAATTTGCCAAGACGCGTTTAGCTCTGAAATTTATAAAAATGCTGAATGGTCCGAAATTCTGGGCAAATCGTCAAAACCCCTCCAAGGTCCGAAATTTGCCATAGTGCCCAGAATCGCGACGCATAGGCCCAAATATAAGGAATGCGAAATTGATAGATCCCCATTCATCCGAAGAACACAGCGTAGAAAGTTTATTAGACAGAGCGCGAAAACGCAGAGTTCATAATTTGGAAGATGGAGACGTAAAGTTTAAAGTCTGCAAAAGTGCCCTCCATTCTTCGAAATTCACCAGAAAAGGCATGAGAGTTAGAGTTTTAAAAATTTGTAGAAGCTCTTCAAACCTCCAGAGTCGCGCTATAAGAAGTTTTCAAAATGCCCAAGACTCCAAAGGTAAAACACGTAGAAGTAAATCGCCCAAACACCATCAAGACCAAGGATCAGATTTCACGTTCGAAGAGAAAGGAGAAGCATTTTCAAGATACATCTCACAAAGAGCTTCTCAAGCCAGACGTCATAATTAGATTTAATATTTGTTAAATTAATTAATTAATTTTTCAAATTGATTTAATGAAATGAAATTGGTTGATTGATTGCAGGACGTCATTAAAAAACTAGGAGAAGGCCTCAAACGCAAATCAAGAAAGGATCGCACTCCAAAGCCAGGCGCTGAAGATTGGAAAAGAAAAGATGCAAGAGCACGAGAACAACCGAGCATTGGGAACCGTGCCACTGAGCAAAGATGAAGTCCACCGGCAAAATTGAAGGCAAAAGGCAAAGAACACTCTGAATGCTGCAAGTCTATGCCTTCTCGAGAAAAGACACACAATTGGATTCAAGTCCAGAAATTCAGTTTTAAAATTGAAACAGCTTTATTGTAAACTGCTTATGGGTCCCGCGCAAGATATTTTTGTGGATAACTATTCCCAACCACCAGGAAGATTGGATAGACCTGAATTAAAGCCAAATAGTGGCAGGTAGTTGAGATAGTTGCTGGTTGGATAACTAAGAATTAATTCGGCATGGGTTAAAGCTGCCAGCTTCTGGAAGGCAGATCAGGACCCTTGGATGCAGTCCATCCTAGCCTTCGATTCATTATTGTAAAATCTATAAAAGGCAGAGGCCTTTCTTTTGTAAAGGGTTAGATGGTTAGATAGTTAGATTTTAGAGTTAGAATAGGTTAGATCTTAGCAGTAGCATAGAGATGCTGCAGAAATTGTTGTAATAGGTAGTTGAAATCAATATATAAACATTGATTTGGTGTTTATTGTCTTGTTTTCATCCTGTTTGCATGGTTTCTTTCAGCATTTTAGATAGATCTTTCTATTTTAGGTGTGCAGGTATTTGATAGATTCGGGCTCATACCACTGAGGATATACTGATTGTGTATCCTTTTGTGTGGTTAACCTGAGCCTTTAATTGTGTTTAGTTCAATTGCAGGTGTCTGCCTGAGCCGCGCCAGAATTGGGTGCTTAGCCGTGCGTCTCCAGTCTGAAAATCTTCCAAGTCCCTTTGAAGATTGCACTGTTCCTGCAAGGTTGTGAGCTATTCTGGCCAAGCAGGAATTGGTTATGTTGAATCCGTCTACCCGCATACCCGTGTTGTTAGTTTTAGATCTCCTACACCTTTCCTTTTGCTCTTTATTGCGTAATTCGAGAATCATAGTAGACTAGCTTGTTGCAAAATCGTAAGTCCCCCTTGTGTTTCCAGCAAAGCACATTGACCACTGAGAGATCCCGCAGTCAAGACCTGACAAAAGAAACCTTGAGGTTGTCCCCTCTGATCAAATATAAAAAATAGCATTAGGGACTTCCTTATCTCAAGAGAGGATAGGATAATCAGTCGGCTATTCTATTCTGCGTTGGCCGTATGGAGTTTGCAGCAATGCGACTTCAGACACGTCAACAAGACCTAAACTAAACCTAAACCTAAGCTAACTTACCATAGACACCACACCATAGACCATATATACAAGTATAAACACTGTTCAAAAAATGATTACTTCCCTATGTTTTCGCTTTGGATACAAGAGCTGGATGTGTCTTGCAAGTGAGGATTCCAGATATTGTGAATGAAAGCCATTTAATCTAAACATGATTGGTTAAAAGAGAGAACAGTAATCCACTCCAAACAAGATTTGAAGGACTAACAACCTGAACAAAGGAGAATACACGATTTGAAAGACTAAATGGCTAGTTGCATGCAAAGTTACAACCTAGATAAATAAAGCAATATCAATATAAAGCTTGACACTTATTATTTTCATTCTCAATCTAATCAATGAAATTACTAATATAGATGATCTGGTGTGAATAATAATTTTGGTAGCATAAACATAGTGTCAATCATTACCCTTGAATGTTTTGTGCTCAAAGCACTTATTTGTTTTTAAGCTATTGCTAAAAATAACTACATTTTGCAGAAGGACAATGGTGTCTTTCCATACTATTAGGACTCTAATAATGACTTTCTATGGTACAAAAATCTGCATGAAAACCTGCCACAACACCAAAAATAGAACCAATTCCTCCTAGAAACTAACAATGACATGTTGTTTGTGTAGAATGGAGATATTACTTTTCAAAAATAGGAAAGATATCAAGTTTTAGTTTTTTAAAATTGTTTTTGCTTTCAAAATATGTTGATCTTTTATAGATAGGAGTTACTTCTAGATTACTGACTATCTTATTTAAAGAGTCATGATGTAATACAAGTGATGTTGGGTAAAAGTCACATAAGCACACAAATTTAGTGTTTTAGCTGTGTTAGAAGAACTTGGTCATGCAAATTATAACTTATTGGCAAGACAATATCTGCTTGGGGTTGCAACTTGTACTTTTGCCTAGTTAATGAATGCTTCTTGTGCGATTTTAAGGTTTTGGCTTGGCCCAGAGGGTTCAAGGGTTTGATTCTTTACTTATCACCACGGTAGAGTCATGTCTTGGGCAAATATAGGAGAAGCAAGATGGAAAAATCATGTTGGACATGTGAGTTGCCATGTCTTGTTGGGGTGTACACTTCAATTTCATGCAAAATCCTTATTTGAACTGAGCAAACCTTCCATGGTCATGGAAATTCATCAGTTCAACCAAGCAGAGGTCCCCTTAGGGCTCTATCTATAATTTAGCCACTTTTGCATTGGAGTTTAATTGGAACATGAAGCTTTTGCTGCCTCTTTAGGTGTTGCAGAAAACATAAGTCTGTAGCATGTTTGAACCTTCACTCCACTCTAGGTGCTCATTGATTGCATGTTTTGCCTTTGATTTTATTTTGCTTTTTGCTGCATTTTATGGTGTTCACTACACATTTGCCCTTTTGAAATCTCTCTTTGGACATTGAGTATGCTTTAGTCCATTGTTGAAGAGTTGTCATGTAAATGTAGAGTATGCCCCAGTTTGTATGTTGGTGGCTCCTATAGATGCAAAGCATGTGCAAAGGATGTCTTGATTCACATGTCATCGAGTATGTCTCAATTCACAAGCATTGTTGGGTAGCTAGCACATCTAATGACATGTTTGTTTTGGCATGTATTGGGTGAGTTAGAAGATTTGGTATAACCACTTCATTAGATTTCCATACGGGCTTTTAGTGTTCAAAACATAGTGTCTTGGGTGAGTTAGGAGATTTGCTTAGTCTTGCTTGGACTCGTGGAGTCTTGAGGTGAACTAGTCAAACAAGGCTTAGAGATTTGGTTACCGAGTACTTGATGAGTTTGGTTAAACATGCTAGACTTGTTGAATCTTGTTTGGAAAACTTGGCCATGACAGTTAAGGAGAGTATATAATAACTCCTGAAAGGCGTTGGTTTCAATCCACAAGAGATTTTTTCAATCACTCAAATTTTATTCTTTCTAATCACCAAGTTCTTGATGTGGTAAATGTGAGAGTATACATAGACTAGAATGAGGATAATGGAATCGAATCCAAAGATATTGGTTGCTAGTCAACCAATTTGCAATAGAAGAAAAGTCATAGAATTGATCAAGTCAAATGGCTGATAATTGTAAAATAATTGAAAACACAGAGAATGATTTCTAAAATATTTGATATTGAAATAAGGAGCAAAAGTATCCTTAAATAAGAGATTACAAAGATCTATTTGTAAAGGATAAGATCGGCAACTAGGAAAAGTAGAGGATAAGAACATAATTGAAAAAATAAAAGAATACTCCTAATGTCTATTCTAATTAACTTAATTGATCATTATAAACTATATACTACAATATAATTTTAATACTATCCCTTAATGGTCAATCTACTAACTACACCTAGTCTGCCCCGAAATTTTGCAAATTTGTCTTGACTCAAGGGCTTGGTAAGAATGTTTGCAGTTTGATCCTCTGTTGGAATATACTGCAACATCACTGATTCATCTTCTACAAGTTGTATGAAATGAAATGATAATAAAGCTCCACATGTTTCATATGTTCGTGGAAGATTGGATTCTTGGCAAGCTTTAGCACCGCTTGATTGTCACAAAACAAGTGTAAAGGTCTTGCTGGAGACATTTGCATGTTAGAAAGCATCCTTCGTTAGATTGCTTCACATGCTGCTTTGGCAGTTCCTTGATACTCTGCTTCTATCGAGGAAATAGCTACTGCCTGTTGCTTCTTTTTGGTCTATGTGACTGCACCCATACCAAGGCTAGAAACATATAATTGTCAACAAAACCCGCCCAATCTGAATGTATGAACCCAACCAGCCTAGGATCTTTGCTTCTTCTATATAAAATGCCAAAGTCAAGTATCCCTTTCACATATCTTAGTACTAGCTTTGCTACAACCCAATGTTCTGCCTTGGGGGCTGTCTTGAAACAAGAAAACTCACAACATATCTCAAGTCAGGTCTAGTGGCGGTAAGATGGATAATATTGCCTACTAGTTGCCTGAATGCTAACTCATTGATTACCTTTGACCCTGTTTTGGGTAAAAGCTTCAACCCTTTCTCCATAGGTGTAGATGAATTTTTGCAATCTCTCATTCTGAAATTATCTAGCAAACTCCTGGCATATTTAGATTGAGAAATAAAAATACCACTATGTGTTTGCCAAACCTCTATACCTAGGCAATACTGAAGAAGGCCTATGCCTGTCATATCAAAAGCCTGACACAATTTCCATTTGATTTGCTCAAGCAAATGTGGTCCACTGTTTGTAATGATAATATATCATAGATGGAAAACTCTTTCTTGACAATAACTCTTTTGGCCTAATTTAAAAAAAAAAACTCGGGACTTGGCCAAAAAATCGGCAATAACTCCGCAATTTTATCGAACAGTTTATATATATAAATGTTTAAAATATTCTTCAAAAACACACATATTACTAATTTACATCATATATAAATCATATTAGAATTTAATACATACCATAGACCAAAAAACAAGTTCAACTTTAAATGGGTTATAATGCAAGTTCCACCAGCCATGTCATATGTAGAAGCTGCCTCATCTAAAGAGATTTTTGGCAAGTTGTGCAATAATAACGTCTAAGTAGGCACACTCGAGTAATATCCTAGTTCCCTGTCATCTCTCATTGTAATCAAGCTTTATATCTTAGTTCCCCGTCATCTCTCATTGTAATCAAGCTTTTCATTTGACAGATTCCAATATCTAATGAGGATTTGGGAGTGGAGACCCCAATGAGGAGGAGCAGTGCCCCTCATGGGGGTTTGGAGGCAACAACCCCAATGGGGTCAAGAGGCAGCGCCCCTTGTGGGGATTTGGGGGCAACACCCCCATCGGGTTAGAGGGGCAGCCAAGCCCAAATTAAGGCCTTTGAAACCTTTACCACAAATGAAAATCACGTTTTTTTGATTGCAAGCAAGAAAAAAGTAAATTATATGAATTTGGAGGAGCTTTTAATACAATACTCGCGATTTTTTGCATTTTTTATAGGAAGAAATCGCTGAGAGTTTTTCAAAAACTCGTTGGAGAGTAACTCTTCTGGCATTTTGACTCAGGAGTACTCGCAAATCAAAAGAGTTTTTGGAGAGTTTTTCACTTGTGGATAATACCATCCACATAAATGACAAGAAGAATGATATCATTACCTATGGTTTTGACATATAAATTGGGATTTGAAGGACTTCTTTAACCGTTGGTCGTCCAAATACCTGTCAATCTTTATATACCATGCCCTGGGTGTCTGTTTCAGACCATAAAGAGCTTTCGTCAGTCTGTATACCTAATGCTTGTTTCCAACAACCTGAAAACCCCGAGGCACTCTTCATGTCTATTTGATGGACTTTCTAGCTAAATTGTGCTGCCATGGCTAGAACTAGACAGATGGTGCTCATCTTTGTTGTAGGAACAAAGGTCTACTCATAGTTTGTTACTTCCCTCTACGAGAATCCTTTAGTCGCCAACTATGCAATTGTTACTAAGATGCCTCCAAGTTATACATTTGCAGCATTCCCCTTTTAGCAGATCTCATTTTTTCCTTCTTTGGTAATTTGTGCTTCATTTGTTATATAATAGTTCATTATTGTGGTTTCTTGTGC
This sequence comes from Cryptomeria japonica, assembly GCF_030272615.1. NCBI lineage: Eukaryota > Viridiplantae > Streptophyta > Pinopsida > Cupressales > Cupressaceae > Cryptomeria > Cryptomeria japonica. Next base: position 44,575,643 of record NC_081413.1, read on the forward strand.
CTATCTTGTATATTTGGTTGGGCTCTCCAAAGTAAGGGTTATGATCTCCATTTTGTTGCGAGTGCTTTAGTGGACAACATTCATTGTTTGTTGTTTTAGACACTAGTGAGTTGTACATAAATTCAATTAATGCTCTTTGGCATTGCTCAAATATCTTCTATCTTCTCTTATTGTCTTTGATTATATGCAACCTGATTTGTGAGTTTATGAGGTCTATATGGTGGAGATCAAAGGATTTTAGGTACTTCGTTATGATCATCTAGTTTTTTGGTTTCTTAAGTTTGTGTGGGGCTGAAGCGGGCTTCATTATCCTACTACATAAAAGCTGATTGCATTAAATATTCTGGATTGAGACAATTTTATTTGGATACACATCTCTTTCGAAAGTGATGGCAATAATATTGTGATTTTGGCTGCATATGTCAATGATTTTGCCATCACAGGTAGTAGGGCCATCACATTTTAGGGTGTGAAATTTGATCTATGTTATGCTTTTGGTATCATTGATCTTGGCTTCTTACAATTTTGCTTATATGTAGTATTCTGGATACATTTTCATTTCATAAGGCAAGTATGGCAGGATTTTTTTGGAATGGTTTTTGATGGTTGATAAGAATGCTTCCACTACACCTATGGAGGCTGGGTTGAAGTTGTCAGCCTATGATGATTTATTAAGGATTGATGAGTCATTCTGTAGAGAACCAGCAGATAGTTTGATAATATTTTTCTTTTGTTATTAGTAGTCTCTTTCGATTTTTTGCCAATATGATCTTGTTCATTGACAATGAACAAAACATGTGTTGTGATATGCCAAAGGTGCTCTTGACTTTGGCATTCTATATTGGAAGACATTTGTTTTTAGGTTGATAGGATAGATAGACTACACATTGGCTTGTTCTACTAGCTGTATTTTATGTCTGGGCATGGGAAATGTTTTGTTGCAGGAAAATCTTCAACATGTTATAGAGTTTGAAGCAGCTGTTAGTACTAATTGTAAAGCAATCTGGTTACAACAAGTTTCGAGTGATCTGCAACTTTCTTAGGTTACACTAACTCCGCTTTTACCAGAGAATTTAAAGATAGTGAAGAGACCAAGTTATTATGCTCACACCAAACACATTGATGTTCATGTAATGTCCCCTTCTCAGTAGTAGTGGGAATGATCTGTTTAGCCCTTTTAATTCTGGTAGGCTAATTTCGGGATATCGTAGAATAAATTAAATTAATTAAGTAAAGTTGTCCAATAAAGTAAATTTTATGGATAGCTTTACTTTAATTAATTTAATAAAGTGACTTAAGTGAAAAAAAGAAACAAATATTAAAAGCCACTTTATTAATGTGCTTTAATGAATTATTTTAAGTGGGAATTCAAAAAGCCCTTTGGGAATTTTCTAAGGGAATTATAAAAAGAGGATTTGATAGCTCATTTTGTATGCTTGCTTATTATTCTTTATGGTGGTTTTTTGAGCTTCTTGAGGAACAAACCCTAGGATGAAAACCCTAAGACCAAGCAGTTTTGTCAGTGAGATACATTCCTTAGCTGATTGCAGGTGGAATCACACAGGTTTCAGGCTTGGATTGAATGAATGGACAATTTGTGAAGTCTTGCAGGCAAGACAAATTGTTAGAGTTAGCAGAGACTTACAAAAAATCAGAAATAACTGATTGTACATGATACTAAAGATTTGCTGGGTGATTTTAACCTCCATTTTTAGCCTTAAACCATTCAAAGAGATGGGCGACGAATTTTGACTGAGTTTTGGGTGATTATAGTGCTTCAGCTGCCACTAGTAACCAAGTTAGTGGGGTGTTTGAATGTAGGAAGGGCCGGGTGATTAAAAGTCATAGTGTAGGCCACCATTTTCAGTTTGGGGTTGGAACAATAAACACCGTACAGGCCATAGGACTCCTTTGTGGCTGGACATGAGGTTTCTAAGGGGCTAGGCAACTATTTAAACATTGCCAAGTGTGACAGAAAGGGCTGATTCAGACTCCATTTGCTGGTCTATCAGTCAAAGAGGGAATGTTCGGGTTTTTCCTGTATCCATTTTGCTGTTTTAGATTGTAGGAGATTGAAGGAGATTTGGTGTTTCAGATTGCTACTGCTGCTACCAAGGTCAATTGTAGCTATTCGTTGAGGTTAGAAATTATTAAAGTTCACCTTTGTAATCTGAACTTTTATCACAGCATGAGCAGACTGATCTATGAAATATTGATGTTATTATTTCTTCTGGATAGTGAAAACTATTGTTGTGTTATTTATGAATGCTCTGTGCAATTTATGATGTTTAAATATTATCATCATTCCAAGCATCATAAACTCTGCAAACAGTAATGCCCCACTTTCACATGCATGCAAAATGCTGACAAAGTGATCATGGGGAAGAAGTGCAAAAATCTGGTTTAAATTGGTAGGGGTCTTTACAGTTCATCAGTACATTTGGCAATGAATTGACATTGGTGATGTTTTCTTCCACTACTGTACATCTTAGGAGAAGTATGCTGGTCTAATGACAAACCTCTTGGTACAATAATTATTGTTGAATTTCTGGACAAGTTTGAGTCGTCTACAAAAAGTAGTGTAACATTTTGTCTAGTACAACATATGTCATTACATTATATCAATAATTCTTTAATGATCCAATAACAACACATGTCTGAAAATTGAGTTACAACCACTAATGCAAGTTCCGCATTTAATAATGAATGTCAGCACACATGCATTAAAGTGCCATCCAATTTTCTTAAACTGCATGTTTTCATTCTTCCAACATCAAGAACTTGCAGAATCATTATATAACTTGAATTATTTTATTTTAAACTAGGGTATGAATGTTTGTTAGTGTTCAATGATCCTCAGTGAGATGATTGTTATTTTTTTGCTTGTTTTTTATTCTACCGTGCTGAATATCTGAATTAGTTGAATATTCAATGGTGGATGAGACTAGGTGCTTATTTATTATTTGTTATTCCTTTTATTGTCAGGCTGTTAAAATTCTGCTACTTGAGACAGCAGATAATGCAAATGCAAATGAAGATGATATTGATAGTGATACCCGCAAATCATTTTTACGGGACACCTTTTCGATTTTTGATTCTGTTTTGATTGAAGGTAAGGTTGCCTGTGCTAAAAGCTTATTTAAATTATGTTAATTAATATATTTCACATCTTTTATGACAATTTTATTTAGTCTGTTATGTATATATGTTATGAGGTATGTTGTGTAAATTATAAAGTAATTACTCTATGTTAATAAGTATTAGAAATTTGCTACCTTTTATGGCATCTATAACAAATATAATTATAGGTAACTATAAGAAGTATCATTGCAAACATTATGAGCTCAAGCTTACAAAGATTATTTATAGTATTTTTTCTTGTATTATATTCTTGGGCAACTAAAGTCAAAAGTCATAATTCCAAATTCTTCCTTGAATAATGGATTGTGTTGGTGTTCAAATTTGTTGTTTTGGGACATGACAAATAGAACACCGCACAAGGATAAACCCTCCCCTGTAACTACAACTAAAACAAATTGTGGAAGTCTAAAAAGATTTAAAATTGGACACACTGAAATTTTACTCTGAATTCTAAACTCTGAAAAGATCTAGATAGTTTTACTTCTAATTGGAGTGTAGTACAAAACCTATGTTTTCTATGGAGTGTTGTACACAATTTTTTTCGTATTGCAAACAACAATTTAGTCATTTTCTCATTTCTAAGTCAAACCTAAGTCTCATTGTAATTTTCACAATGGACATTCCATGAGCCTTCACACCTTTTGATCACCAAGATCATGACGTGGGCAAGGTGAGAGCATATGATGAAAAGGATTTTTTACTAAAATATATGTTGGTGGCATGCTATACAACTCAATATTGCATTCTTTACAAAGTGTCGAAGCAATGAAATACTTATTTTGGCGGTATGCCTTCCAGATTAACACTGATAATTGAAATAGTTTTGGTGGCAAACCTTCCGCAACAAATACATATACTAAATCTGGTGAAGAACCACACAAATTAACATCAGTAATATTAATGCTGGGAAGTAAATGTATTTTTAATCTCATGGTGACATAGCCATTTAGACTCACAATATCCAAGTCATTACCATTGGCGGCAAATGCTCTAGAAAATTATATTTAAAATATTTTTTCATTGATAATGGCAATTTTGATAAAAAGTATTTATAAATCTCATGAATGCTGCAATAACACATAAATAGAAAAATTTAACATTTATGATTTATACTTAAAACTAAGATAAAAAAATCTAGCTTTTACAACTATAAAACTAACTCGTTTTACAAAAACACCTAGGGTTTGTTCAACAAAAAAGCTAAACCCACCTAGGGTTTGTTCTTTGGTCCACTAAAACAAAATAGACAATGGAAAAAGGAAATATAAAAGAGAAATGGAATTTCTTTTTAAAAACACAAAAAACAAAAGAGAAAGAAATGGAATTTCTTTTAAAAAACACAAAAAATCTTCAAAATGCAAACTTACCTCTTTAATATTGCTTGAAATCAATGGTGAGCTCTTGGTCCTCCTAGATGTACCAAAAGTAGGTAAAAACCTCCTCAAATGTGATTCAACCATCGATTTTGACTCAATCTCTTGGTTGGTTTTCCTTCAAAACATTCCAATTTTGGCTCAAAACTTTCTTTTTTCTTTCTCTTTTGGCTTGAAAATGAATTGAAGTTGCTTTTAGAAAGCATGAGGCAAATATAAGACACAAATAATAGAGTGAGTTACTTTTTTATGTATCATTTTTTGTTTTTTGCCAAACCCAATTATGGTTGAGTCTTCACAATCAAGTTTCCGAGACTTGCTAAGGGTCACTTGCCTCGGGACTCATCAAGTCCAGGCGAGTCTGTAACGTTAGTTGTACTACTATTATACCACTTTTGAAGTTTATATTGCTGTTATACTACTGTTGTTGAAAGGAAAGCAGAGGAGCAGAAACAACCTTCTGTTGATGTGTCTTTTGTACACGACCAAACACAGAATAAAATGCCTAAAGGTACCTTGTCCTCTCTTAAATAAAGCTTCCCCGAATGCTGAAGATCTCTCAGAAGGATCAATCGGAGTAGCTCCAAGGTTTTGATTGTAGTTTCTCTACGCGTGGATAAGCTCTTTGCGGTACGATGTGATTTTGCTGGAATCACAAGGGGACTTACACTCGACGACTTGAACGTCTGATTTGCTTTGGATATTGCTGGAACGTGAGATTTACTGGTCCTAGATTTTGAAAAAAAGGAAAAAGGAGAGGGTTGAAACGAGATCTATTTCTAATACTAAGAATGTAAGAGCAATGAATGACCTTTGATGAAATTCTAACTAAGTCTTGCTTTGACATCCCAGGACCATCACCGCTACAGGCATGGACACCATCAGGCTGATGCATATCAATGAAGAAGCGACAATTGAAGTTAAGCTTAAGCTGAATGATTCCAGTTGACTACACAAGGCAAGTCTGCAATCAACAAACTGCTAGTGGTATGGATATACAAATTTCAGCATCGATCATACACATTTCTTCCACTCATCTAATAACATGAAATCAAATTTGAGAAGTATAGAGACCATGCAAATTGTTGAATCAACCCATAGAATTCACCATTTCTTCAATGAAGTTTACAACTCCTTTACAACAACATCTTGGCAACAATCTTTGCCTTCTCTTTCTATTCTACTCTAACTATTTCCTATTCTCTGACTATTCACTACTATCTATTCTCTATTAACCAACTATTTACCCCCTATCAACTATTAACCTTTACAAATGAGGAGCCAGGGCTTATATATAGAGAACCCTTTACGAACAGACGACTCTGATTGACTTAGAATCAAAGGCTAGGATTACAAGATAGAAATCCTAATTAGGGTTTGTTACAACAAACTTCCTTAGCCTTAGAAAATTACATTCCAAGGGTGAGGACCAATAGGAAGCAGGGGTAGGTGCCTCAAAGTTTGTGCCACCTTCGGTAAATTAGGTACATTGAATCTGGTCATGTTGAGGTGGACCAATCAGACTGGAGGAGTGATGAGTGGGATGCCACCTTGTCTGACACTCGTAACTTGTTTGATGTTCAATTTGATGATGTTGAGAAGTTAACTTTAATTAACTCTTTTGAAACTTTCTGCTTCTTCAACAGACCCTTGCTATCGACCTTGGTTGATTCTCCTCTGTCTTTGATGTGTTTGATGAATGGAGTACCTCTCCTTGACTCCCATGTGTTTGATGAAGTTTCCTGATTTTCAAGTCATCCTTCTCCGGAAGTACACCTCCATCTGGGAGTGCTGGCAAAGCCTTTCTTGGTCATCTTGTGATTCCTTAGTGTGGCAAAGTGAAGGGCTTTGGAGATAGCTGGCAATTCCTTGAACACCTTGAGTCTTCCAATGCTTCAAAGCACCTTGAGTCTTCCCTTTTGCTTGTGGAACATCCTTGATGATGCTGGACTGGAATTCTCCATCTGCAAAATAAACCAAAAGGTGATTAAGTACATATGACATGTTCATTTCAATAAAGCATTTTCCACCTTAAATCATCAACAAGAAGACTTTAAAATAAAGTTCGCTCAAAATCCTTCCCAGGGACATGCTCTATAAGAATTTCGCCCTGGACCCTTTGGAAGGGTCAGGAGCGAATTTTGCTATTCTAGGATAATTCTATTACTTGTTTATTCCAAAATTCCTCCCAAGGCAAACATATGATAGCTTTCCTTCCTCCCAAGCCTAGGGATCCATGCTTTGACCTTTATCATGAGCAAGTCAGGTGAAATTGAGGATTTCGCCTTGGACCCTCTGGAAGGGTCAGGAGCGAATTTCTTGATCATGGACAAAACACTGACTTCTTTCACTCACAACCCCTTCTAAGACATGCTTGTGGCAATCTTTAAGCCCAATCTACCTTGATCACTGTCTTGGTCTAGCACAAATTTGGAAGAAAAAGGACATTTGGTGAATTTTGCCCTGGACCCTTTGGAAGGGTCAGGAGCAAATTTCATGATTTGCTTATTTTCCTTCATTCAACTCCATTCCTCTCACTTTGTTCTTACTTGATTCTCACCTTGGATCCTTCTGCCATGCTTGCAACATTTTGTTTGACCTCAAAATGACTAGAAAAGAGAATTTTGCTAGAAATCATAGCCAGGGACAAGACCCATAATGGATTTCGCCCTGGACCCTTTGGAAGGGTCAGGAGCGAATATCTTCCTCTAGCCCAAAATCATCACTTTTGGAGAGAACAATCCATTCAAGGGCAATCTCAAGGGCTTCTACCATCTTTGTCTAGGCCTGGCTTGGCACAAATATGAAAGAAATAGGTAGATTTTAGAATTTCGCTCTGGACCCTTCCAGAGGGTCCAAGGATACACCGCCTCACTCCTATCTAGGCCATAAAAACCAAAAACTTAACTTGATTTGCAAGGAAAATAGGTGATCCTAGGAATTTCGCTTTGGACCCTTTGGAAGGGTCAGGAGCGAAATTCATGATTTGGTTCAATTCCTTCAAACTTGATAATCACTGGCAAGTCAAAGTCACACCTAAGGACACTCCCAATCCTAATTCACCTTGAACCACCCTAGACTTGGCATAAAATTGAGGGAAAAGAGTGGTTTTGGGGAATTTCGCTTTGGACCCTTTGGCAAGGTCAGGAGCTAAATTCACACTCTAGGCTTGACATCTCATCTTTTCAACTCCAATCTTCTTTGTAAGGCAAAAATACATCATTCTCCACCCTAGGAACAAGGTTTGAAGTCCAAGCAAGGGAGCAAATGAGGTTTATAATGAACTTCGCTCTGGACCCTTTGGAAGGGTCAGGAGCAAAATTCATACTTCGGGCAAAATCTTCATCTTTCAAAGCGTCCAACTCCCTCTCAAGGCAAGAACATACCAATCCACCTTCCAACGTGCCTTAGAGACCAACACTTAGCCAAAATTAGGAAGGAAATGAGGGTTATGAGGATTTTCGCTCTGGACCCTTTGGAAGGGTTAGGAGTGAAAATCTTGATTTATCCAATTCTTTCTCAAACTTGATCAATTTCAAGGTCCTTTCAAACTCTATTCATCATTTTAGGCAAGATAGAAGGTTAAATGGAAGATTTCGCTCTGGACCCTTTGGAAGGGTCATGAGCGAAATTTCCATTCTAGGTTGATTTGCACCATTTTGTAGTCTTAAACGTCCTCTCCAAGGCAAACATGCATCCAAGTCTCCTCAACTATGCCTCAAAAATCCAAAACTTGGCCATGTGAAAGAGCAAAATAGAGGAAAAGGTGAATTTCGCTTTGGACCCTTTGGAAGGGTCAGGAGCGAAATCCATGCTTTAGACAAAATCCACTCTTTCAAACACCTCAAATCACTTCCTAAGGCAAGAATATGTCAATTTGCCCTTACCATGCCCAAGGAATCAAGGTTTCCAGTGCAAACAAGGAGAAAAAGGTGTCTAGGGAGAATTTCGTTCTGGACCCTTTGGAAGGGTCAGGAGCGAAATTCACATTTAGGCTCAAATCTTGATTTCATTTCTCACATTTCTTCATCCAAATAAGTGTTTTGCCCTCAATAATGCCTGGGAATGAGTTAGTTCTAAGTTTGGGTCAAACTAGAATGTTATATGGAGAATTTTGCTCTGGACCCTTTGGAAGGGTCAGGAGCGAAATTCGCTTTGGACCCTTTGGAAGGGTCAGGAGCAAAATTTGACATTTTGGTCTCTCTGTCAGGATTCATGTATGGAATATAACATTTAAGTATAAGAATTCTTATACTTTAAGTTATATTCCATATATACTGTCAGGATGTTTGAGAGTGGTTTCGGACCTCCAAGAGTTATAATGCAAAATCTAGTTTTTGGAGGATTCTTCAATTTTCCAGACTTAGTCAAATTTCAGGATCAGGATGACATTCCAGACAGCCAAATTTCAGGACATTTGAAGATCAAGATGACATTCCAGACTTCATCACTCACCAATTTGATTTAACTCAGACCTTCAAGGATGATATTCACTCACCAAGCCTCATTGACCTCCTCAAACAAGACACAATTAGCAACAAGAGCAAAACTTTGTCCTAAGGAAGACTTTCAAAGAAACCCTAATTTTGGGGCCCTGTGGACTCACCCTGGCTCAAGCAGAGCCTGCTATCTTAGTGATCCCTTTAGCAACACTCAGCATGCAAAGGCTAATAGACAAAACCCTAAAAGACCCAGAAAACAAACCCTAGAAAGCAAAAAGTAGGGGTCCCCATTTGCAATGGGGGGATGTGTGAATACGTCACAACACCTTCCTAATGCAAAACCCCTAAGAGAGTGAATGCAATTTTCTTTGCAAACCCCTTAACAACATTACAAATGAAAGAACACACAAATAAATTTCAGATTTAACGTAAACATGACATAGAAGATTTAACGTGGGAAAACACATTTGGGAAAAAACCTACCACACCAAAGCATAGATCAATTGTATTACAGTTTTAAAAACCTTTTGCAAATAATATATAGAGTCTATGCTCTTGCAGGTGTCTTCAACTGTGATATAAAAATCTATTACAATTGAGGCAACATAATGACATCTTTAAAAATGCATCACCTAATTTCACTTCTACAACACATTGTATTTATAGAAGCTTCACAAAAGCGTCCACATTTAATGAATCTGCGAATCTATTCAAGTTCAATGTATTTGCAACATATAATTAGAAACTTCCTTCGTGTATAACTCTTGCATAAATAATATTAAATGCAAATATTATTTATTCCTCAAACGCAAGGTGTCTAAGATGAGATAATTATGCCATATGCCAAAATAGAAATTTCCAATTTACTCCAAGTCTATCTGGGTGGAAGATTAGGTTCTGCTGAGAATCTTTCCAAATCTGTGCTAAAGAATAGGAAGCGATTGCCACATGTCGCTTGGGCTGGACTTTGAAGAGCTCCTAAGAATTTTACTTCTTCAAAGTTCAGCCATTGCGACAAGTGTCACACCACTTGAACTTCTCTACAGTCATTGGCTTTGTCAAAACAACATTCACCAAAGTGTCTACCTTTTCCAACTTCACCTTTCCATCTTGCACCTTATCACGAACAAAATGAAACTGCACATCAATGTGCTTAGTCCTGGCATGAAATGTAGGGTACTTTGCCAAGCAAATGGCACTCTAGTTGTCACAACTAATAGTGATATGTCTTGCATCAAAACCAATATCCGAACACACTCTCTTAGCCAAACTGCCTCTTTACAAGCACGAGTAGCTGCAATGTACTCTGCTTCAGTTGTGGACAAAGCGACAACAGCTTGCCGCTTGCTCATCCATCTTACTGCACCACCAAACATCGTGAACACATCCACTGGTGGATCTTCTACAGTCAATGTCATCTGCCTAGTTAGAGTCTAAATATTCACAAATACTCAAGGAATCTCGAGGTCCAATAGAATTACCATGGAAACATAGGGAATACTCTGAAGTACCTTGCAAATATTTGAACACTCTCTTCACTGTAACCTAATGCACCCGTCCAGGATTAGCCATAAACCGATTAAGGACTCCCATTGCTTGTGCAATGTTTGGCCTCGTACAGACCATAACATACATTAGGCTACCGACAACACTTGTATAAGGTACTCTGGTCATGTCCTCCATCTCAGTAGGAGACTTTGGACAATCCCCAATAGAAAGCTTCGTCCCCTGTAAAAGAGGAGCAATTAATTGTTTACAATCTGACATTTTGAATGTCTCCAGCATAGAGTTCACATACTTTCTTTGGCTGAACCAAAGCTTTTTGTTAGCTCTATTTCTCCTTACTCCATTCCTAGAATGTTCTTTGTTACACCTAGATCTTTCATCTCAAACTATGCTAACAACTAAGACTTCATATCTGAAATCATTCTCTTCCCATTTCCAATGACCAACATATCATCCACATACAGGACAATAATGAGCATATGACCATTTTCAGCTTTGTAATGAATACAGTGGTCAAATTTAGATCTCAAAAATCCTACTGACAAAATATAGGCGTCGAATTTCTAGTACCACATTCTAGGAGTTTGCTTAAGACTATAAAGAGATTTCTTTACCTTTCTGCACGAAGTGCTTTGGGTGTGACATGTAAATCTCCTCATCCAAGTCACCATGGAGGAAAGCTGTGTTCACATCCATTTGCTCAACTTCCAAATCATGAGCTGCTGCGAGTGATAACAAGAACCTAATGGACGTTAGCTTAGCTACAAGAGAGAATATCTCTCCATAATCAATTCCCTCCACCTGGGAATATCCCTTAGCGACCAATCGTGCCTTGTGCTTCTCAACATTGCCATCTGGACCCAGTTTCTTCTTGAACACCCATTTACAACCAATGGGTTTTCGTCCCTCAAGCCAAGGTACTAGATCCCATGTAGCATTCTTCAATGCAACCATCTCTTCATACATGGCTTCCATCCAAGAATCTACATCATGCATACCCATTGCCTCTCTAATAGTCCTAAGCTCATCAACATTAGCAAACAAAGCAAAAATACAACTAGAATCTAACAATGAATAACCAAACCTTTCTGGTGAATAATTGTATCTTTCACATTGCCACCTATCACGAGTTCCTCTTTAGAACTCTCCTCATCATCAGCTTCCACAAGGGTACGTAGTTCATCTCTCTTAGGAGTGGGTGGAAGACTCTTTCTTCTGATTCTCATCCTTCTTTGTCTCATCCTTCTTTGTCCACACTTCAATTGTGGAAGGTTTCAGCTCTCGAAAGATTACATTCCTATTGTAGATTACACTTCAACTGGATCCCAATGCTTGTACCTCTTCACATCGATACCATAACCGATGAAGATACCCTTAACCACCTTCTTCTCCTGTTTAGATCTCGTTACATCAGGCACATGAGCATATGCCTCATAGCCAAAGCCTCTGAGATTTCTTGAGTGTGTTTTACTAGACCATGCTTCCATAGGAGACTTTTCAACAAGCGTCGAAGTAGGAGGTCTATTTATTAGATAAGATGTAGTGGCTATTGCCTTAGCTAAAAATTTCTGTTCAAGGCCAACACCACTCATCATACTCCTAGCCCTCTCCATCAACGTTCAATTCATCCTCTCCTCAACTCCATTTTGTTGTGGTGTGTATGGAGTTTTCTTATGTCTTTCAATTTCATGGTCATTACAAAACCTATTAAACTCAGCAGAACAAAAATCACCACTGTTATTTGTCCTTAAAACACTTTATTTTCCTACTAGTCTGGTTGAACCAAGGACTTAAATTCCTTAAATGGACTGAAAATTTCAGATTTACTTATGATGAAATAAACGAATGTTCTTCTAGAATAGTCATTGATGAAAGAAACAAAGTACATAGATCTATTTAAAAAGGCACATTAAGTGGACCAAATACATTAGAACAGACATATCCAAAACCCTAGTAGACTTAAGAGAACTAGAATAAACTGAAATATGGTGTTGTTTTCCATATATGCAATGTTCGCCAAAGTTGAACTCGAGATTACAATCATCAAGGCCTTCAGAAAGACTCTTATTTTTCAAGGCTTGTTGGCCCTTTTTACCTACGTGGCCAAGACTTTGGTGCCACAACATTGTCTTCTCAGCTAGGAGCTTCATCTCCAAAGCATTATCACCCTTAGGTACCCTAAAAGCACGACCATTAGATGTTGATGCAATTGTTTTCTTCTTTGCTTGGTTTGATGGTGAGGATGAAGAATCCAAAGCCCGTTTCTTGGACTTCACAGAAGTGCTATTGCACTGAACCGTGCATGCATCCAACTTATACAAAGTGCCTAACCAAACACTTTTAGCAAGCACCATAGAACCTCTGGTCATCTTTCATCCACCTTGTGAGAAAACAATTTGCACTCCCACATCGCTTAGCTTGCTAACTAAAAGAAGGTTTCGTGCCAAACCAGGAATGTGCAGTACATCATCAATCCCCTTCACTCTACCATTAGGGAATTGGATCTTGACTCTTCCATGACCAACAATCTTTAGGTGAGAGTCATCACCTAGATACACCTATCCACCGTCATATTTTTCATACTTTGAGAACCAATCCCTGTGAGAGGTCATGTGGATAGAAGCACCCGAGTCAATCAACTATACATCTTTCCATGCATTAGTTGCCCAGGCAGCGACCAAAGCATTCACATCATCTTGACAGGATTAGTTGGAATCAGAATTAGAGGCTTTCTTGTTTTTTCTTTTCTTCTCTTTGCGATGTTTTCGGAAGTGATTGGATTTGCCGCAGTTCTAGAATTTAGCCTTGGACTTTTTACGAGGAGACTTAGACTTGCCTTTCTTGTCCTTGTTCTTTCCTTTCACCGTTGATCTTCCATGAGCAACAAGGTCATCCTTAGCCATCTTAGAAGACTTAACATTTCTTCTAACAACAGTGAAGCAACCACATCGTCCAACATGAAAGTGGGTGTTGTGCTTCCAATAGCCATAACCAGGTGATCCCATGAAACAAGCAAAGAACATAATAGGAGCATGCAATGTTCTTGATCATCAATTTTTACACCCACAAAGTTTAGTTGGGCAACAAATATGTTGAATGCATTTAAGAAATCTGCAACGGATCCTCCTTCCTCCATTCTCAGAGAATACAACTTCTTTATCAGAAAAAGTTTATTTACCAAGGATTACTTGTTGACGTGGCTAAAATTGTATTGCTACAACTCTATCTGGCCAACGCATAATAGAATGTTCTCTCTGAGTATCATAATCCTCTCGTGTAAGGAATCCCTAATGCTGTTTTAGTTCAAAATGTCAGGTCATGACTGCGGGATAACTCAACGGTTGGTGTGTTTTGCTCGGAGCACAAGGGGCCTTACATTTGCAACAAGCTGAAATGCATCTAAAATGATGCTGCATTTCTCAAGTTGGGGAATAAAAGCAAAGGAGAAGGGTAAGAGGCCTAAAATAAACAAGACTGGTGTGCGAGTAGACGGATTCGACATAACCAATCCTTGCTTGGCCAGAATAACTCACAACCTCACAAGAATGGTGCAATATTCAAGGGAGATTTAGAAGATTTTGAGACTGCAGATGCATGCCCAAACACCCAATTTTGGCGCAGCTTAGACAGACATCTGCAATCCTTGGCCTATTTGACCTATATGTGCGATTTTTGAACTTTGAAGTCCTTTCGGCCAAATAGACTTCTTTGTGCGATTTTAGGTTCTTTTCACCTTTTCGGCTAAATGAGCCGATTTGTGAATTTGTGGTTCCTTTGTATTTTCAGCTTATTTGGCCTAATCGTGCGAATGTGAACTGTTAGTCATTTTCGGCTTACAAGACGATTTTGCAAGCTTTTGAGTTTTAAGCTTGAAAGACCCTCTTGGTGAAATTGGACCTTTGGTGCGATTTGACTCTTTCTCCTTATGCGAGATTTTGAACTTATATTGATTTTCGGCCTCCAAGCTCTGTTTGAGAGATATTAGTCTTTGAATTACTTTCGACATTTTAAGTCTTATTGCAAGATTTGGAACTCTAATTTTATTTTTGGCTTATTGACTTGTTTTGCACGAATTTGCACTCATTAGTTTTTCGGCCTTTAAGATGGTTTGGCGAACTTTGTAAAGGTTTTCACCCTTTTCGGCTTATGAGCCGATTTTGCAAGTTGTATACTAATTTCGGCCTTTAGACGTTTTGAGAGATCTCATTTAAAAAAATACCTCCTTTTAAATTTCGGGCTATTTATGAGAAATGCGAGATGTTCTTGTTTTGACTTAAACGCCTACCTTCTAGAGAAGAAATTCGGCCAACTGGAGGAAAGTGCACGATTTAGACTTGTTTTGTAATTTTCGGCCTTTAAGATAATATTGGGTGACTTTGATTTCCCTTTATCATTTTCGGCATACTTGGCTATTCTGTGCGAATTAGACTTTCGTTTTTTCAATCTTCTCACCTTTTAGGCCTTTAAAAGTCGTTTTGAGAGTTTGTTTGATCACTTTCGGTTAAATGAGGGGATCTAAAAGTTTAACGTCTTCTTTAAGTTTTTCGGGCAAATGGGCCATTTTGCACGATCTAGGTATTTGAATGATTTTCGGCCTAATTAGCTTGACTACGCGAATTTTGATGCTTTGTTCATTTTTGCCAATTTCGGCCTGAAAGGTGATTTTTCAAATCTTATCGCCTTTATTGGTTTTCGGGGTTCTAAGTCATTTTGTGAGAATGCTCATTTTGACATTTTTCGGCCTATGGGGTCCTTTTGCGAACTTGGTTTTCTAATTTTGGCTAATTTGGCCGAATTGCGTGATTTTCTTTCCTTGTGCCTTTTTCGCAAAACATGAGAATGGGCCGACTTTGTTTTTACGCCTTACTATGTGATTTAACTCGGGTCTTTTTGCAAGAATGTGCGATTTTCGGCTTGTGCGCTTCCCTTGCAAACTTGGGCATCAAAGGGGCGCGACTTTCTTTTTGTTGCTTCGTCTGCAAGGTGCTAGGGTTTGAAAGTGCAAGATCCTTCATTCTCTCTCTATTGGGCAAACCAAAAAAAAAGATGGGGGTCCCCTAAAGCAGGGATGTGTGTGCGAGCACAACATTACCCTTGATAAATATCACCAAGCCTTTTCCAAAGCTCAGCTGCAGTCTTCTCTTCATGAACATTAAGGAGCACAAAGTCAACTAGATGGTCCCCTAAAGCAGGGGTGTGTGTGCGAGCACAACATTACCCTTGATAAATATCACCAAGCCTTTTCCAAAGCTCAGCTGCAGTCTTCTCTTCATGAACATTAAGGAGCACAAAGTCAACTAGATGGAGTCTTATCAGACCCTTAGCTTTCTGATCCATTGTATCCCAAGCATCTTGGGTTATAGTCTGAGGTTTTGAGCCAGCTATCACAGCCCAAAGGTTTCTGTCAACGATCATGTCCTCCATTTGAAGTTTCCACAACACAAATTGCTGCCATTGCTTTTCTCCATCTCTATCATTCCAGATGTGCAACTGGGTTAAAAACTTCTACCTGCAAAAACTCCCATTGAAAAGGATATGCATAAAAAACCCTACAACCCACCAAGGATAACAATGTGTCATGTGCTAGCATTGATTCCCCCTTTTATAATCATAATTATGTAATCAGCAGTTAATCATGCTAATCGAATATTGAAATTTATGAATATATGGCTCATTTGTTCTATTCAAAATTAACATTGAGTGTTTATTATGTTTTGATCAGTATATATAATAAATGAATGTATAAAGAGTTAAATGTGTAAATGATTAAATATTCATTATAATTAAATTAGCTATTAAATTAATGACAAGTTTATTTAAGGGTTTTGATTCCTATAAGAGAAACATTATTCCAAGTGGAAAGACGTGACTCAAAAATAAGTCACGTCTTTCCCCAAACTATCGTGCCTTTTCTTTCATAATAAAGAGGAGGCATCGTGTGGGAATGAGGGGATAGGGAACTGTTGTGACCATTTCACACATCGCCCCATTAAAATGGGGACCCCCTCTTTTTTTGCTGTTGTTTTCCCTGTTCTTCTCTCTGCTTTTAGGGTTTTGAGTGAGTGTGTGAGTCGTCTGGACTAGGGTTAAGCCTTAGGGTTTCCTTTTAATATTTTCAAGCCGAAGTCCAGTCAAATTTTGAAAAGATTATTAAGCATCCTCGTAGATTGCAATTTTGAAATAAGATGAGCCTGCCAGGAAGTCAAGATTTTGAGGGCAAATTCAAGTTAGGTCTAAGTGATAGCATTTTAATGATTAAATTATGCATTTTGTCTGGGTGAATTTTGACCAAATTTTGGAAGTAAGCTAACTGATTCCTGGCCTTGAAGACGACCTAACCCTGCATGATGAAGTGATCTGAAGACCTAGGTTTTGATATTTTAACTCCAAAAGGGGCAAAATCGCTCCTGTCCCTCACCCAGGGACCAGGGCGAAAATGATATTTTATGCATCTTGGTTGTTGACTTGTTTTATTTGCTTTTGCAGGGTCGCCAGGAGATACAATCGAGCGTGAATTGAAGGTTTTGAAGATTTTTGAAGACTCAAAAATGACAAGTTTCTAAAGTTTAAAGCCAAATTGCTCCTGTCCTTCACTGAAGGACTAGGGCGAAATGGCTCATCTAGATCGTTTTGGGCCTCATTTGATCGAACAGACAGAATAAGGACACAATGAAGGATGAAACGAGCATAAAGGAGTATCCAGACCTGGTCGTTGGCAATGAAAGATTGAACTTTTGGCCTAACAAGACAAGTTCGCTCCTGTCCCTCACCCAGGGACCAGAGCGATTTTCTTCAAACACACCTTCTTGGACATTTTTTGGATTTTGGGCTCTTGTTCATGGCTTGTAAAACGATGATATCTTTCCTAGCAAAGGAGATTTGAGATGAAAATTGTAAAGATTTGACCTTTAGGACAAAAATCGCTCCTGTCCCTCACTGAAGGACCGGAGCTTGATTTTCAAATTTGCACTGTCCTTGCAGGACCAAAACAATTTTATGATTGGAAGAGATCAAGAAGGACACGTTTTGTCCATTGAATATAATTTAAGTAGTCGACAGGCAAAGAAATATACCAAGTTGCAAAAGGGCGCTCCTGTCCCTTGCTGAAGGTCCAAGGCGGTTTTCTAAAAAATGCAATTTTCTTACAAGGACGAAGCAGTTTTGTGATTGAAACGAATGAAAGAAGGTATTTTTTGCCCGTTGAAGATAGTTTGGAAGCCTAACGAAGGGCGGATGAGCCTGGATTTGCAAAATCGCTTGTGTCCCTCACTGAAGGATCGGAGCTTGAATTCCAAATTTGCATTGTCCTCACAAGATTTAAATGATTTCGCGATTTGAGGAGGACAAGGAAAGTATGTTTTGCTCATTGAATATAACTTGAATGGACCACAATGAAGAAAATCAACCTAAGTAACTAAAGCGCTCCTGTCCCTCATCCAGGGACCAGAGCGATTTTTAAAAGGAAGCTCCTGTCCCTCACCCAGGGACCAGAGCGATTTTCTCAAGAGACAAGTTTTTGGCAAAGGAAGAGCAAGTTTTACGTTTGGGATGAGTAAAGGAAGGCATAATCACTCCATTGAAGATAATTTTGAAAGATTGCAAAACACAAGTGGAACCTATAATGGTCAAGGCGCTCCTGTCCCTCACCCAGGGACCAGGGCGAAAAATGTATTATCAAGTCTCCCTTTCAAGTTTGGTCAAATCCAGGCCAAGGTACATGATGGCGATAATATTTGGAATGCTTCAAAGAAGAACAAAGTTGCAAAGACCACGAAAACTTGATGAATTTGGCTTAGGTGCTCCTGTCCCTCTCCCAGGGACCAGAGCGAAATCTTCAAACTTGCCTTATTGCCTAACATTATGGAGTGTTACTTTCGTTTACAAGACTCAAGATGGATTAGGGAACAACGTTTTACGCCTTGGAGATAATTTGATATCGATATGATTAAGGATTTGTGCCATGGACTAAAGATCGCTCCTGTCCTTCACTGGAGGACTAGGGCGATTTCTATAGAATCAATCATCCCTTTCCAGAACCACATCAAGGCGAGATTATGCGAAGTCAAAAATGTCCTTAGGAAGATAATGAACAAGGAATTAACCTCAAGAGTCGATGATTTTAAGCCCAAAAGCAAAAATCGCTCCTGTCCTTCACTGAAGGACCAGGGCGAATGTCCTTGGAAGAGCTCATTTGGTACTAGAGAAACGAGTTAGGCATGCATGGAACGAACGAGGAAAATCATTGATTGCCCTGCAACGTGAATTGGCGATTGGAAAAGACAAGGACCAAGGGCAAAAGGTGGATCGCTCCTGTCCCTCACCAAGGGACTAGGGCGAAAATGTTTTAAGATGCACTCCTTCCATAGATGGAATAAATCAAACTCAAGATTCCAAGAGAAAAGGCCATTTTGGACGTCCAGGATAAAACTTTGAATGTGAAAAGCGAGAAATGCAAGGCTAAAATGCATGGGCGCTCCTGTCCCTCACCCAAGGACCAGAGCGATGTTGTTAATGTCCCTTATACCCCCCATGCTTAGGCACCAATATTTTTTAAATTGCATTAAATGCCAAAATTCGATAAAACTTTGAAATATTTTAATTAAAATGGGCATTTAATGAGTTCGCATAAGGCATTTAATAATTAATTTAGCCTTTTAAGAAATCGAAATTTTAATTGCAAAGGCATTTAAATTAATTATTATTAAATTAAATGAAGGGAGTGCGCTTGGGGTTTTATTTTAACATTTTTATAAAAGTCGGCCTCCTCTTTTATTTAATTTTTATTTATTCTAGGCTTATTTTCCAAGTTGGCCTATGGCAATTACAGTGCATGAGCGCCTATATAAGGGAGGTATGTTATAGCGTTTTAATCCATCATTCAATCATTGTTTAAATGCGATTTGGAGAAGTAATAGGAGGAGCGAAATCTCATCCAAGGAGAAGTGCGAATTCTCATCCAAGAAGGAGTGCGAATTTTGTTGGAGGTGGAACGAGTTTTCCTCAAGGCGTTGAAGATCCAAAGGGTGGTGAAGTTGATGAAGGAGGCGCATTTGCTAGAGGACTTTGATCTTCATTTTGCCTAGCGAATTTCTTAATTTTTGCATCGTTTTTTAGAGCTAGTTCTCAAAGAGAGGTATGGCAAGATCTCCCTTGTTCAATTTTTGAAATTTTGAAATCCTAATTGCATAGTCATATTTAGGAAATGATAATTCAAAGACTTATCATGAAGTTTCCTAAATTTTCAAAACTTCAATCCAGTCTATATTTCTACGTCCCAAGGTATATTGCTCATTATGAAATGTTATGTAGGTATCAAGATGGCGACCCCAAAGGCAGGAGCATCTACCAGTCGTCCAGCCCTCATGAAGGAAGATCAAAGGAATGAAGAAATGGAGACCAAGATCGTGTCGAAGTGGAGCAACATTGGAGATACCAACTTGGGAAACTTCAGTGTGAAGAAGTTTCGAGAGGTCCCTTACATTGGAAGCCATCACCTGTCGTGAGGAGAATAATTGAAAGTGGCATTATCAAGGCGGCCGGCTTCCCTCCAGCAATCCAGTGCCATGAGCTGATGATCGAGTGTGCCCGCCATTACGACCCACAGTCAAGATCGATCGTGTCCAAGGAAGGAAACACTTTAGCTTATCTTTCAGAGGAGGCTATAAGTGAAGCTCTTCACCTACCAGAACATAAAGATATGATTTACAAAAGTTTGGAAGGAGCTAGATCCATGTACGAAGATGATCCAGACACTTGCTTGAGCATCATCAACAAGAATTGGTTACTCAAAAGTCGTCCTCGCCTGAGCAAAATTCCCAACACACCACATAGGATCGACTTCCAGGAGGAGTACAGAGATTTGATAACCTTACTCAATCGAGTTACAGGGGCCCCTCAAGCCTTATATTTTGAGAAGTGGATGTTCTTCTTCATCCAAGTGATAGTTCAAGGAAAAGGAACAATTCATTGGGCTAGAATTATTAGCCATTGCTTGGACGTGCAGTTGAGAAGACTGAAGGCTACTAAATCCTTCCACATGAGCTCGTACATCATGTATGCCTTGATCAGGAGTTTTGAATATGCAGGACTACCTCACAGAGGAGTGATTGGAAGAGGACCTGGAGAAGTCAGAGTTTGTGATTCTTATGTTCATTTGCATCATCCACCAGGAGGTAATTACAAGTTAGTCAATGATACCTTCACAATGAACATCACCAGGACACTGCAAGGCAGGATTCACAATCGGATATCTCAAGAGGCACAGGAGCTTGTAACTAGGATAGTATTACTTGAGGTAACTAGGCAGTTGGCAGCTTATGCAAAGGCATTTAGACACAGGTATGGAAATGGAATTCCTGTACCTATCATAGTAGGAAATTCAGTAGAGGTATGTCCTAATGCTCCAGCTTTAGATGATGCAGAAAGAGAGTTGGCCTTATATTCATTTTCATTCTTTTCATTAAGGGAGAATTTTGATCCTTATGGGTATATAGAGGAGACAGTTGGTAGAAAGTACAAGCATGAATGTTAGGTAGAGGACTTTTGGATGAATCTCTTAGATGATTTAGAAGTGAAAAGAAAGATGCATTCCAGATTGCCTTTGGATTTCATCAGGAAATGCAAAGTTTACAGAGTGGCCGATCAAGCTTAGGACAGTGGCAGGCACCTTCAGTCATCCTATGATAGAGAGGACAAGGCAGTAAAGATAGATTGGAATGAACCTGAGGTTGTGGACCTAAAAGCTTTGATGGCTCCAGTTTTGTCCTGTACTCACAGATGGGTTGATGTGCAACATCAAAAGTTGAGAGAGCAAAATATATCTATGACTTTTACTTTGGAGGAAAGATCGGCAGAAGGAGGAGCAAGCGCAAGTGAAGGCCATCCTCATCCTAGAAGCACAAGCGAAGGCAATCCTCATCCCAGAAGCGTGAGTGAAGGCAATCCTCATCCTAGAGGTGCGAAGAGGAAGGAAAAACCTGAGAAAAGAGAATCTTCCAAGAAGAAGCAAGAGGCCAATCGAGATCGCTCATCCGGCACATCTTCTCGACAAGAGAAGAAGACACTTGAAGTGGAAGAATCTATGGAATCCATGGTTCAGAATGATAAACATGAAGAAGGACAGGCATCTCAACGTTCATCAAGTCAATCTCCCCAGGTCAATGAGCTACATGAAGACAAGAATGATGATGAAGCGACATCTCCTCTCCGGAAAGAAGAACCATTGCCTAAAGAGATACAAGTTAGAGAGACAAGGTCCGCCATTCCAGATTGGTTGAAGGAGAGACTAACAAGGGTAATTGTGATCGAAGACGAAGATAATGTGATTGATTTAGATAGCCTTGTTGGAAATTCTCAGGGTGTAACAGAAAGGAAGAAGGCCACCAAAATGTCCAAGATGATCAGAGATGAGACAGGGTCTAGGAAGTTGCAGATAGCTACACCGGCAGTGGACAAGTACGAAGGTGAAATCCTTGCAGAAGAATATGATGTAGAAACCGTTGAGCTTGGTCCACTCACCACTGAGCAGGCAATGGATGAGGCAACTGATTCATTTGAGGCACTTAAAGATAAACTTAAGGAAGAAATGGAAAAGAGTAGAAAACTTGAGAGAGAGGTCGGTGCTTGGTCAGCCTTTGGGACGTCAAGATCCAGTAGTATCTCCTGTGCAAGCACTTCCCCTAGAATCAGTTGGTGAGGCAGAGAGAGTTAAGAGCTTGGTCCAGCTTATGAGCTCTTGGATTGACAAATCCCATACAGTTGCAGTTGAGTTTGCAACAAGAATGATGCAGACCATTCATCGGGCTATCCAGGTCCTTGAGATCATCCACAACCTAATGATAACAGTAGCCGCCTTTGCTCATACTAAAGATGTTATCATTCCTGTTCTTCAAGTAATCAGGCAAACACCAAGGAAGACCTTAGCACAAGAAAAAATAATGGATGGAGGAGCTCATAATTTACTCCAGTGGTCTACTTTACTCTAGATGAAGGAAGTTCTTTTCGAAGACACCAGCGCCAAATGCAATCAAGTGGAGGAGGTCATCCATCCAATCCAGGACAAGGTGTTTGCGGTTTTATGTACTATTCTTGGCAGAAGAATCGAAGTTGAGACATATGTGGGTCTTCAAGAGTTGGAAGAAAGGGTCAAGATCATCTTTTGCAAAGATGAGAATGTTATTACAGATGAGCAAAGAGATCAAATGTTTGCTACCATGCTCCTGATTGAGAAAATCAAGGAACTCGAACCTGAATGGGACGCAACTCTTCTCAAGGCCTTTGATCAGATTATTCACTTGGAGGAACGAATGAGGAATCTTCCCGAGATTCCTATGGCTGAGATTGAAGGAATCGTGTCTAGATTCATTGTATATGCTAAAAAGGAGCATTGGAAAGGGAACAAGGTTCTAGAAGAGAGGTTGTTATAGATGACATGGCACCTTAATTATCATTGGTCTATGTTTCCTAGATTTTTGTGCCAAATTAAATATTTGGCTATGCATTTAATATTGTTCAATAAAAGGGGAACTTTTGTAATAAAACCCTAATTAGGGTTTAGGTGTCAGAATCTCAACCGTTGATCTTCTTTTGATCTGGGCCGTTCATTGTAATTGAGGATGCTATTTATACCCTCATTCACTTTCATTTTGTAATTAGAAAATAGAGAGCAATAAGAAATAGTTAGAAGTTTAGAGCTTTTGGAGAGAAGAAAGTTATTTTGTAGCAAGATTGAGTTTTGAAGAAAGAATTTCAAGCAATTGTTGCCTATTTTGGCTTTGAGATCAATAAAATATTGAAGTTATGGTGTTTTATTGCAATTCTTGTGGCTATCTTCATGGTTGTTTGTTTTCTTGAATCATTCTCAATCGAAGTAGTATTTAGGTTTGAAGGACTAAGTGTTGGGCTTGATCTTTGGTGAGATTCACGTTCCAAACCACTAGCTTCTTACTGATTGTAGGAACGCCTTGTGTGGTCAACTGGAGAGACTTGAATTACTTAAACCTTCAATCGTCATTGAGCTTTGGATATGTGCCTTTGTGGTAGTGTCTATGATCCTTGATGAATTGAAAATCATTTGTTACCTTAGAAGATCGCATCAATTTTAGTTGGGTTGTTATTTCATGGCAATATTGAAATTGGTAGAATCTTGCCAAGTCTAACCTACCTTGGGTCATTCGTAGAATTAGATTAGAATTTATCCCTTGCAAACTCTACCTTTTGATCTTTTTGAGAACTTGTTAGTTTAGAGAAATCTTGTTCCTGCAGCTCAGAGGACGTAAGGCCCCTTGATGAAACAACATTCACAACGACCATTGGTGCTTATCCACACGTAGAGACCCTACATAAAAGAACATTGGAGTCACCCTGATTGATCCTTTTTTGCGACATCTTCAGCAATCAGAGGCTTTATTCAAGAGAGGATAATGTACCCTTTGGTATTTTATTCTGTGTATGATTGTGTACAAAATACACGTCAACAGGAACATAGATAAAAAGAAAGGAGAACATAAAATAAAAGGAGGAAATGATTGCCAGCAAGGTATCGAATTCAGATCACATTGGAATTATCTTCTACTCTACCACGGACAGGTAAGGGTTACGTTCTTGGCCCAGCCAAGAACACAGCAATTTCCTTCAGTCAGGATATTAATTATTGCTTTAGGAAACTGTATTAAAATATTAAATAGGAAATATCCCCAAACTGATGGTCAAACAGAAGTAGTTAACAAGTGGTTGGAAGGATATTGTAGGAACTATGTTACCAATTAGCAGAATGCATGGATCAAATGGCTGCATTTGGGGGAATATTGTTATAATGCTACTTCTTAAAGCAAAGTATGGATATCCTCAAAGTATTGGAATATTGTTACCATCATATTTCCATAGGAATGAGTCCATTTAAAGCCCTTTATGGGTATGATGCTACTTCTTTTGGGAATCTAATCATCCAAGACAGCAGGGTGCCCGGGACCAAGGACTTTATACAGCAAAGTATGGATATCCTCAAAGTTCTCAAGGACAATCTACACCGAATCAGCAAAAGATTTATGCCGATCAAAATCAGGTGGAAAGAACCTTTGAGGTTGGAGACCTAGTTTTATCAAGACTCCAACCATACAAGCAGGCCTCCCTTAAGGTGAGTGAAGCAGTAAAGCTTAAACCTTGGTTTTATGGTCCTTACAAAGTTTTACGAAGAATAGGTGAAGTGGCATACGAGCTTGAACTGCCAAAAAACAGTAGGATCCACAACATTTTTCATGTGTCCAGATTGAAAAGAGTATTGGGGCAACAAGTTACCCCTTTTGCAGAATTACTTCGGCTCGATGACGAGGGTAAATTGATCTTAGAACCTGAAACTATCTTAAACATGAGGGAAAGAAGGTTGAGAAACAGGGTCATCTCAGAATTTTTGGTAAAATGGAAAGGGATGCCCGAAGAAGATGCCACTTGGGAAGGGGAAGAAATTTTTAACCATCCCCAACTCAAGTTGGTTGAGGACAAGCAAATTTAGGAAGGGTGGACTGTCATGTGCCAGCATTAATTCCCCCTTTTATAATCATAATTATGTAGTCAGCAGTTAATCATGCTAATTGAATATTGAATTTATGAATATATGGCTCATTTGTTCTATTCAATATTAACATTGAGTGTTTATTATATGTTGATCAATATACTGTATATATAATAAACGAATGTATAAGATAAATGAATGTATAAATAGTTAAATGTGTAAATGATTAAATATTATTATAATTAAATTAGCTATTAAATTAATGACAAGTTTATTTAAGGGTTTCGATTCCTATAAGAGAAATATTATTCCAAGTGGAAAGACGTGACTCAAGAATAAGTCACGTATTTCCCCAAACTATGGTGCCTTTTCTTTCATTATAAAGAGGAGGCATTGTGTGGAAATGAGGGGATAGGGAACATAGATAAAAAGAAAGGAGAACATAAAATAAAAGGAGGAAACGATTGCCAGCAAGGTATCAAATTCAGATCACATTGGAATTATCTTCTACTCTACCACGGACAGGTAAGGGTTACGTTCTTGGCCCAGCCAAGAACACAGTAATTTCCTTCAGTCAGTTTATTAATTATTGCTTTAGGAAACAGTATTAAAATACTAAATAGGAATTATTCATGTATGTATTTATTAGATGTAACAGTTCCGACTTTACAAATTACTGCTTGTATATGACTGGGATAGCATGTCTGATATATATTACTGTTTGAATATGTCTGGGACAGCATGACTGATATATATTACTGTTTGTATATGACTGGGACAGCATGACTGATATTACGCACTGTATAATTTCATATGGTATTATTGCTCTGTATCAAATAAGTAGTTTAGAGTTACTGTTTTAATTCTATCTTGGCAAGAGCATTGGAGAGTGTATCCAGTGGTAACGAGGGGCTGTCGTGTGGTCATAGGACCCATGAAGTCAAGGAGCCAGTTACCATCTCCATGCCAGTCTTACCAAGTCAGAAAGTATCTAAGTGTCTTAAGGCATAAAGTCTGGAAGGGTAGCAAAACAGGGCTGCCAAGTCGAGCAAGAGGGTTAGAATCAACCGGCCCTTGGTCTTGGTAGACAACAGACCCCTGCTCTTCTTTCAGGCCTCTTATACTTGCTCAGTGTCTGTATGATAGAATTGAATATATTCTGCTGATTAGAAGTTTTGAGCCTTTATAAGGCCGTGTCACCCCTATTATGATAATATTTGATCCTGTTTGACTCCTCAAAGGATGCCATGCTACTATCAAATGTTTTCAAACTTGTACGACTCCTCAGTGTTGGAAATATTGTCATTGATGTCAAGGGCACTTAGTTGTGATTGTTAGATTTTGTCATTGATGTCAAAGAAGAATTGGTTGATAAAGTATGATGGCTTAAGGCCACTAATAAATAGGCAAGGATGGCTAATTATCTTATGGATAAACTTAAGTCATGCACTCATGTGATTATCTTTGGAGTAAACTAATCAAACACTTAGAAGAGAATGAATGATGAATATGGTTGACTCTCTTAAGACATTCAATTAAGAGGAGAATGAAGGAACAGATGAAATAAAGAGGTTGGCATTCAAGGGAATGCAAGAATGTCAATTGATGTGTATTCTATAATTCAGCATTTTATTATAGTTATTGCTGGGCGAGTTCATGGTCAACTTCATTAGTAGTGATTGAAGTTATGAAGTTGGAGCAAACAATAATTAATGACATTGATCATAAGACAACCAATATAAGTTAAGGAGTAGCGATGAGGATGACTTCATCTATGATCTATGTTTGACAAAGTCGACTAAGACTGATTGATAAGAGCAGCGATATCATACAGCAAAGAATGGTGATTTTGTAAAGTATTAAGGTAAGCAACAATAACAAAGGAAATAGTGATGACAACGATTATCATTAAATTGTTTATATTAGTGGTAAACAATGAACAATAGAAACAGTGACTTGATATGGTCTACGAGGAGGTAAAGATTAAGGCAAGGAATGCAGTGCTTGAAAGTGAACACAAGGGGTGAAGTTTTTGAGAGGTGGCACTATGTATATTAAAGGCGAAGGACAGTAATGAATATACAAGGAAGACAGCAATTGATAAGCAAGCCCGACTATGTTTGTTAAGCGGCAGCGATTAAGAAAAGAATTAAAGAGCAGCGACAGGGATCATCATAAGACAGCAATCTCATCAAAAGAATGACATTAAGCAGCAAACCGTTTAGAAATAAGAGGGTGCGATTAATTATGAACAAGAGACTAACATTACAATGGCAATGATGTTTATATTAAATATAAACAAGAAGATAAAACAAGCAGTGAAGAAACAAGCAGAGATTCTCATCCAAAGCAAGCATCACTTTTCATAAAAGACAAATATGCTTATAAAGACCAACTACTAACAAAAGTGATCCAATTTGCTTTAGATAAACACAGTGAAATAGCAGTGATATAAATAAGATTTGTTTGTATTAAACAATCAACAATTATTAAATGAGCGATGGATTAGAAAACATGATAGCTGACTCACTAAGACTATGCAATGGTTTGTTATAGAGATTTATTAAAGAAATATATACATTAGTTTGCAAGGAGAAGGTGCAATTTATATTTGAAGAGATATGATTTGTTGAGAGACACGTCTTTTAAAATACATGACTAAGGTGGTATATATAGAGATCAGAAATGAATGGGAGAGGTGTGTATTGAGTTTGAAGAAGACAATCAAGTATATATTATATACACCAGATTAAGAGACAATTATATGAAGATCTTTTAAGATTTAAGGTGAAGGAGAAGGTGCAATTTATATTTGAAGAGATATGATTTGTAAAGAGACACGTCTTTTAAAATACATGACTAAGAAGGTATGTATAGAGATTGGAAGTGAACGGAAGAGGTGTGTATTGAGTGTGAAGAAGATAATCAAGTATATATTATATACACCAGATTAAGAGACAATTATGTGAAGATCTTTTAAGATTTAAGCTGAAGTATATAAAGTGTTTGTAACAGACTTTTGAGAAGAGATTGTGGATATTTTATGACAGTCTTATGATCAGATTATAGAAGGAAATTGTGAGAAGGTCTATAACAACTTTGCAATCAGAATTTTGCCAAGAATTGAAATAAGTTTTTTGGCAGATTCAAGGACAAATTATAGTAGAATTGAAGAAAGATTTATTACAGATCTGAAAGAGTGGACATAAGAAGAGTTTATAGCAGTGTTTGAAGAGAGAAAGTCTGATCATATTGTGGCACAACTGTGATCAGACTTATAGCAGATTTGAAGGTGGTATAAGAGCTCCATTACAGCACAATTGTGAAAAGAGTTTTGTGGAAGAATTATAGTCAATTCATAGCGGACTTAATATCAATTTGAGAAGAAGATTTATAGCATAAGTTGTGAAGAATAAGATCATCCATCATCCATTGTAAAAACAACATTGACAAGGTGGAAAGTGAACTAGTGAAGTTGGTGCTTCATATTGTTGAGGTTGGTGCCTCTAGTGAGTTGGTGTTCACGAAGTGAATGTAAGGGTTGGTGCCTACAAATTCAGAAGTGGGAGTTGGTGCTTCTAGCGTGTCGATGCTCACAAACTAAGTTAGGGGTTGGTGCCTACGAACTTTGTAAAATAAGAATTATATAAAAGCATTAAATTGCCGTGGTTTTCTCCCATTAGGTTTTCCACATAAACATTGTGTTATTGTGTTCTTATGTGCATGATTGTTGGGATTTAGTAAATAATTCTACTGTGGTTGATAAAGTTCAAATTGGTAAAAATCGTTGTTACGTTGATTCACCCCCCCTCTTAGTATAATCGTGTGCTCTTCACTTCGGAAGAAGTACAACAAGCAAAAAGGAAGGTTTAGTTCCTTTCTTTGATGACCTTGTTGACTATGCTGACTCCTTAATTGTGATGTCTAGTATTTATGAATTTAATATTGCAAATCACTAGCATCATGTAAAGTCCCGTTTTTGACTATCTCAGGAATCTGGAACAATTAACTAATTCTGATTTCTTACTTAATCAAATAATTGCAATTAGAGTCTAGTAAAGAGATTACACAAGCAATCAATTGCCAGTTCTGATATATATATATATATATATATATATATTGAGAATATGCAACAATGTCTGATATATACTGAATAAATGTGGTCCTTTATAGAAATAAGGATTGAAATGGAGTCTAATACAAATTTCGGACTATGCAATAATGATGGTACTGCTGTTTCAGAATATGACAGTTTTAAGCATGCAATGAACTGAGCCTTGTGTGAAATTTATCCATTTTATATATATGCTACAATATTGGGCCTTCGGCGTTATATGCTTCACAATAATTATGAAGATATAGACAGTGCAGAGATACTGTTTCTGATTGGAATATGAAATGCGCGCATTAAAGTGGTGCCTTCTCTGTTATGGAATGTATTCCTTATGCAACCAATTCTTGACTTGAGGTCAATTGCTCAGATCGGGCTATCCAATGGATATCTATACAAAGAGAGGTAAATATACATTGATGCTTTTGAGAATGTTTAGAACTTGATCTTACACTTTGCTTGTAATGTGAGGAGGCGCGGTGTTAAGAGCCACGTTCTTTGTTGGATTGCACCCCTTCATTAAATCGGTTTTGATTAACTAACCAATGGAATGGTTAGTTTGATGGTCAAACTCCTTGATTAGCATTTGTTTAACACCTAATCGTGATTGAGTGTCACGATTTTAATATGCATGACTAGTTCTTTGGAGGCATGTGATCGGATCCTTCTTTATGTGATGTCCCCTTCTATTTAGTCATCAGTATCAGGTAGATTAGCCTATATTTCTGACCCTTGTCGGCTAATAAGGATGGATAGAGGGTCTCGTTCAGTTGGCATCTACTCCAGGATTCAGTATACTTTGGTTTGGCTTTCATTTGGCGTCATTTGGACTTCATTTGCTATACATTTGCCATACTTACTATTTATAGTAAGCCAGAAGTTGATTGAGAGGGGACCTTTCTATTTTTAGAAAGAGCATTTGGTCACATGGGGAAAAGCAGGATGGACTTTTGTTTCAGACGGCATATCAAAATGTTAAGTATTTGGGAGTTATTAAGATTTTAGTGGCCAAATTAATATTAAATCATTAAATGGCTTATTATAAAGTTATAATTTAACTTTATAATTTTCATTTAAGTTGAGGGTCGAGTCATCATTGGAAAGGGGCCATTTATTTAATTAATTCGTGGAAGCCTATGCCAAAGTATTAATTAAAGTATTGGAGTTAATGAAATGATTTAAAATGCTTTTTTGGAAAAATTCGAACTTCTTTGGAGATATATAAACCTTGGAATGAGAAGTTAGATTCATTATGTTGATGATTATTTCTCTTGAATATTGTGAGCTTTGGAGTTTGTGGAGAGACATGGGTTTCCTGCAGATTTTCAGAGATTTCGACATTGGAGGACGTGCATTCTTTGTTGTCAGAGCTGCCTGAGGTTGTGAAATTCCAGCTGAGGATATCTTATAGGATTGGCTTCATCCAGAGGTCAACATTGTACAGATTGGAAACATATTCACAGGGTTATTCATCTCTTCTTGATCAGAATAATAGAGGTTTTGAATGTGCTGATTAAGGAGGGCTTTGGATTCATTTCAGGATTGTACGGCTTGCATTCCCAAAACCCTTAGTTGCAGCAAGGTGATACCCCTAGTAGTGGTACGATTTTGGTTAAGGAGGCTGCCAAAAATCACACGAATAATCATAGTGCAGCGCCCAGCAGGGAAGGAGTTATCAGCGGCATTCTTGAGAGAAAAGATATCATCTGTGGGTAGAATCAAATCAATAAAGGTGCTGCTTTTTAGCAGAAATTTCCAGCAGCAACTGTATTCTTTTTCCTCCGGGTATGCATGCTTTGTATAAGGATTATATTTCAATAATGTTGAAGTTGTGTGACTGAAGTTATCATTTCTCAAACAATCTTAGCATTTTCAATTGTGATCAATTCATTTAGTTTATTAGCATTTGCTTTTTAAATTCAAAATCCTTGGAAAAACACAAAAAAATTACAAAACAACAAAACACAAAACAAAAAAATACCAGCATCAGCAGTAAGTACCAGCAGGATTCTTTACACTTTGGTAAAAATAATGTTTTATGGAGTTATCGACATCCTTTGACTTGGATGTCTCCTCTTATGTGTTCTATCTTTGACATTGTATCCGCTGTTCATAACTGGAACTTGAATGGAATGAATCAAAAGTCCGGATAGAAGTTTGTCAAATGTGAGGATGCCACTCATCCAAGGATGATCTGCTCATGACCCTATCCTTTTATGCTCGATCCTTTATGATATAGAAGGGTATGATTGTGAGCAGGTGTGTGGATGAGGGAGATCGTTTTGTTTGGCAATTGTGTTCCTTCTGGACTCCATTTATTTTTATGGATGCTTGCAAGTCTTTATATTATGAAGCTAAATATCTTATTGCAGGTGTACCGAGATTCATCTATGGCCTCTTCCTATTAGAGGTATGACTTCTAATTATTCTTGAAGGATACTTTGGGTACTTATGTTTATGGAGGTATTGCTATCTTTTTTTCTGAGAAGAACATTCATTCCCTTGTTTGTTTATTATTCTTTGAAGGAGATGAACTATGTGATTAACTAACCTGTAATTCCTATACTTATTTCTTCTAACTCCTAACTATTGGGTTGATCAAGACTGCTACCCTCGATCACCTAACTATACATTATGTGTTTTCTTTTTAAGTCACTGATGGGGACATCACACATTGACATCTCCATGTATGGTGTACAGTTGAGTATAGTATAATAGCCTAGGATAATGGTATGGCTAGGTTACAATTGATTCAAATAAATGATCTGTAACCTTTTCTTTCACAACATGAACAGAATATATTTTTCATCTCCACTCTTACATTCAAATCACATAAATTTATTACTTGTTTGCAAATTTTCAATAAATTTGGAGCTTGCAAAATTCTGTGAATGTGGAAGATTTATTGATTAAACCCGATCTCCAACTTCCACGACTTTAGCACAATGACAACTTCTCTATGAAATTGCTCAAACAAAATCCTAGGGTTTCGTCCCTAAATCCCAAATCTTCAGCTCATTGTCAATCTCTGGTTGGAAGCATTGGGCTTTTTGTCCCACTAGTAAGAATTTGGCCACGGGCACAATATCTTAGAGAAATAATTGAACTTTTGGATTGATCCCTTTCTTCTCCTCAGTCTCCTTTTATAACCTTGAGCAGAACTTTTCGGAATTTAATTATAAAATAACTTTTAAAATATTAATTTCTTTTTTCTCATTAAAATGATTTTATAATATTTTATTTTATTTTATGTTTGGCCCCAACTAAGTCACTTTATTAAAATTAAATATTCAACTTATAAATATAATTGATTAAATATAAGTTGCCTAAAAATAGTAATTTAGACAATTTAATTTAATTAATTAAATCATTTGCTTTCTGAATGCCTTTGCCAAATGGGGAAATTACATGCTAAAATGAGTATGTAATATGTTTGAAAGTTAAAATGAAGAGGTTTCGCAAATAATTTTTCTAAGATGGCATACAAGATGAGTCAAGCACAACAACACTTGGGTATACCTTTGAGCCTTTTATTTTCAGCGTTCCACGTGTGAACTTATCGTCTAGATTCTAGTCTCTTTTATAGTTACACACTTAGTAAGAATTAAAAGCAACCTTGAAAGCCTAATGATGTGCACCAAAATTTGATTACAAATGTTTCCATTCAAGTTTGATCCTTGAGTTGCTGCTCATGGCATGAGGAATGAGTATATTATGTGCTTGAAACTTAATGAAAGATGATTGGTAAATAGTTATTGGTCAATTCAATGGCGAGTTTTGTTTGCATTCTATAAAACATTACTTGAAATTGCCTTATTTCATACTATAAAGATCCAATGCTAGATTGGGTGTCAAGCATTAGCCCTCTATTGCTATAAGATGGTATAGTATCATTATAATATGAAAATACAAAACCCTATTTCCTGGAGACTTATCATCTAAGTTAAATTATTTAGTATTTGTGTGAGAGTAATTGTACTTGCAAGTTGAATTCTATCGTTATAATTTGATATCTCCTATTTAATTATATTGAGGAAAATGAAGTGAGTCATGGTGTTTCTACTGGAAAATAATCTTATTTCTGTCATGGGAAAATAATATTATTGGTCTGTCTGTGCTTTCTAGTCTCTTCTGATTTTCAGCCTTCGGGCTCAAAATAATTATTGTCCTCCATGGTCTACACAGATGGTGCCAAAGATGATAAATTGATTGCTGCTGATTCTTTGGTGGAACCATTCTTTTCAAGCAAAGTACTAGCTCTTTTAGAAATTCTTATACAGTACAGGTTTGGATTTGATATGCCCTATACTGTGTTCGGTATCTTATTGTGTTTCCCTTTACATGATTTTTCCATTGGCATCCTGCAACATGGTTCAATTTATAATATAAGATGTGTAATGAATAATATTTTTATTGTTATAACATTTCTTTGAGACATACAATTTAAACAGACATTAAGCACATGAACCAAAAACATCAATTAATTAAATCACTTCACACATTCAATTTCAGTCTAAATATGGAAATCCATAAATAAGAGTTGTCTCACAATTTCTATTAGAGAATCAGCCCTTTCCTCTTCATTTGGGCTGCAAAAATTCTGTTAGATACTGAAATATCCCCTGCAGTAGATTAACTGAAAATGCAAGGAATATTTGCTAACCAACAACTGTCCAACTGCGTGTTATGCGGATTTTATGTTTTGCTTGTTATGCTGATATGTTGTCTCAGAATTTCTTCAGATTTATGTAGAGATTAACAACCACATATTTCTAATGAATGAACAACTACAATAACTTCTAATAGATAGGATAATTGCCAAAGATGCATAAGCAACTAGTTTATGATGTTCTATACCAATTAGGACACACAATTATTTACCTACAGCTAGCTGTCATTACATCGAACAATTGGCATGAAACCTCAGACAGTCATATGATTGAAGTGCAACCTTATTCCTCCTTTATTTCAATTAGCAATGATCAAGAAACTCATACAATATCTTCTACCAAAGACCAGACACTTAACATCTACTACTCAGAATTTCTGAAGACATTGACAGCCATGAATATTACAACTATCTGAAAGTACATAGAATGTTGCCAAAAAAAGAACCTGAAAGAGATCGCCCAACTTGATACTGGAAGAAGCAAGCAATATCATGTATTTGAAGCCTTCAATCTGCAAAATCGATTTTATCCTAAAATCGCCCCTGCTGCAACAAAGATGGTCTGATAATAATTAATGATCTGCTGCTAGCCTCCAATCTCTTCTCCAGAAATGGTCGTCTTATCTCCTCAAGTGAGGCGCTGTCCTCTTTGGTGAGATATATTGCCAAAATAGAAGACTATGAGCAAATTTGTTGAGAATGGTGGTCTGACACGATTTTGCTTCAGACCTGATTTGTCACTGATCTCTCCTTAAATAATCCTTCAAAATTCCTCCAAAGGCATCACCTTTCTTCACCAATGCTATCGCTGACCTCCTAAGGATGATTCAATGCCTTAATGATGAAATGTGAACCAAATCGTGGGTTTGGAGGAGGAAACACGATTCTGTCTCAGACCTGCAATTCGATCAGCAAACTCACAATTTTCACTTCTAGTTGTCCTTCAATAAGATCACCTGTAATGTCCCCTTCTCAATGATGTGCTTTCATTGGTCCATTGGCCTATTCATGAGATCCGTAGGCTATGTGTAATGAAGAATTAGGGTTTCAAATGTTGGTGAGGCAAGAACTTACTATTTTCAGTAAGTTAGGGGTTGGCTGTTTGGATGATGCTGTCCTACTGAGCTTTCCATGCTCTATCACTGGGTGAGAAGACCATTCTTTTCGGAGCAGTAATTCATGACTTACTATTTTTAGTAAGTGGCAGTATGGAGTATTTCTATTTTTGGCAGTGGACAGGGTCTTGGTCCTGCAGTAGTTCTTTGGTCTTCTTTACTCCGCTTCATCCTGGTTTCTATTAATGATCAGTATGGGAGTCATAAGTAATTTAATTAAACATTATTTCCTTGTCAAAGGTTTAATATTTAAATATTTGTAGTTACTGATTAATTGTTGAGGATGACTTAGGAAAAATAATTAATTGATATTCATGTGTTATTTCCTAAGTCAAAGGGCGAATTTGTTGGTGGCACTTTAGGAGGATTAAACATCTTTTGTTTAATGTTTAATATTGCAAAAAGACGCCACCCAAGGCAAAGTTCAAACTTGCCTAGGAAAGGTAAGTGGGCGCCATGTTGGTGGGAGACATAAGGCACAATGAAAGTGAATTTAAATGGAGTTTGGGTGCCATTTGCATTTGGGGAGGCGTGAAGTTATAAATATGAGCCTTGGGCTCTCATTTTGGCTATCTTGAAAATTTGCATCGTTATGTTGCTGGATTGGCGTTTGAACTTTGAAGCTTCGGAGTGCGGCTCCCTAGTGTTTTTTAGTTTCGTACTTGAGATATAGTACCTAGCTGCGTGCTGTAATCTATGATACTTTCATTGCATATTTCAGTGTTTTTGGAGTTTGGAGTGATTTCTGGAGTTGCTGGTTTCCTTGCAGCTGAAGCACATTTTTGATCACACCTCTCTGCCTGAGTGACTGGTCGTTCTGGGTACTGGTTCAATCATCCTTCTTGCTGTTGGCGATTCATGTTGTAAGTTTGTGGCACTTTTCATTGAGTATTGAATTTAATAATGCAAATCGAAAATATCTAGTTAGGTGTGGGTTTTAGAGGGTGCATTGGGATGCATGCAAAGTAATTTGGGGTGTTTTGGTAGCTTCCTTTTGGTTTGTTTTGGTTGCTGCTGGTCTAGTGCTGGTTTGGGAGTGATTTGGGGTGAATTGAGTGAGATTTG
Source organism: Cryptomeria japonica (assembly GCF_030272615.1). Classification (NCBI taxonomy): domain Eukaryota; kingdom Viridiplantae; phylum Streptophyta; class Pinopsida; order Cupressales; family Cupressaceae; genus Cryptomeria; species Cryptomeria japonica. The sequence goes on from NC_081413.1 coordinate 44,611,574, forward strand.
AGAGAGATATGAGTAATTTAGTGGGTTTATGGGTTGCTGGTTATGCATTTCCAGCCTGTTGTTTTTGATGTTGAAAGAGTTTCATGATCATTATCTCTTATATTCAGCATTATTCTTCTACTCTCACTTCCCTTTTTATTGTAAGGTTAAGTAGTAGTACTACTAACCCATTCTGGATTGTAATCTCTTATCCCGCTGAAAAGTGGAAGAGGCTGGCTTGCTGCCTACATCTGATAAATTGTAATTTAGTCCTCCCGCTGCACAAGCGGTCGAGTGATGTTGGTTTTAATGGTTCTCCCGCTGCATAAGCGGTTGAGTTGAGTGATTTGTAATTCAGTCCTCGTGCTGAAATATTGCGGTAGAGTGATTTGTGTTTGCAATATTATTCTCTTGGCTGGTTCACAGCCAAGTTCCTTGCTTTCCCGCTGGATAAGCAGAAGGGGCTGGCTTGCCGCCCAGTATTGTATTTGCTTTATCATTTCCAGCAGATTTGTGAGCTAATAAACCCCTTATCACTGTATGCTCTCACCTTCCCACATTGGGCACTTGGTGATCAGAAAGTGGAAGGGTTGCATTTTCAGCAAGCTTTGAGATTATGGTTTCTAACCTTAACGGGTTAAGTGTTGGTTGGTAGTTCTTATTGCACTTAAAAACAATTTTTTTTATTCAAGATATTACATTGCCTCTCTTCTCACATAAAAATCGATGCACTAGGGATGTCCAATATAATGATCTGAAATTACCATGGATTTCAATCACCATGAAAATGTAAATGTAAATGAAGTAATCCCAATAAGCACAATATGGAAGACTGAGTTGTCTCCCATTCTCAGCTGCAACCCCTCGGAAGATCTTTCACTTCCTCAGTTATGCAAATCATAGGGAGTTTTCATTCCCAAATGATTAGTCTGTAGAAACACTTGGCTCCACAAGTCTACACAAGAGTAGATATCCAAATAACCGATGATGAACAATGAACAATGAATCAATTGGTTCCTTCTAGAAGATTCTCCTCATTTCCTTTTATTACACTTTATTATTTTATTACACATATTAATTAATAAAATTGCACTTTAAAAATATTATTTCATTATAATTAAAGTGCACACGTCTCAACATATGTGTAATCTCCTTATTTCGCAATAAAGTTAAATAGACACAAAATGTGAAGCCGCAAATCACTACCAATTGACTCCCTAAGTCCCTAATCAATCTCCTTGGCCTATGAGGGTCAAATGATAGGTCAATCCCGAGAATGTATGCGGACTAAGGTGAAGTGGACATTACAGATACTTCTCTCTTTCCCTCTCTTATAGAGTACATACTCCTTGTTTCTGTTGGCATTCCACTTTCTTTGCTTTGATTGTATACTCTTTTTTGTTTCATCAACAGAGCAAAGCCTTTTAAGACTAGAAAGGAAAAATTGAATTCTTATCTGGCTTGTTCTTACTACGCCAGTTCCTGTTGTCCTACTAGTTTTTGCTTTCTGGTTGCCCTCCTTTGACTTTCACTGGCACAGTTGCATTATTGATTCTTTTACTCATGGTACTTTAATTGGATTGGGATTTTGACTTGGCAAATGAAAATTCTAATTGTAATTCGATTATTTGAGAAAAAATTGCCATTCTTGTAATTTCAAGGTAAATAAAGGAAAAAGCACTTATTTCCTTCCAGCATAGCCCACAACAATTTTTAATTTTTCTTTCGATTACTAGAGAAGGGGTTTTGGGGCAACATGCCATTTTTCAAAAAATGTGGGTGTTCACACCATAAAACAGTAATTAGTTCCTAACTGAATGAGGATGGAACATATATATGCTGAAGAATGAGTGCTCTCTAATTGGCCAAATGTTTAATTACTTAAGAGAATCTAACCCTGCAATGTAAAATGAGGTTTTGATGGGATAATTAATTTATAGGAAAGTTGAATAAACCAGCTAAATCAATTACACTTCATTTGCAGTTAAAATAACTTTGGGAAGTCTTCATGCCTTGCAAGTTATTCTAGTTATTAGATGGATAAATGAGTGATCTGATTCTGGTGGTTGCAATCTGCAATTAATCACAATTATTTTGCGATTTTTGTTCTGTGCTTTATAAATTTATTTTTTGTTTGGGGCATTAGGATTTGTTTTTTCAAAAAACGTAAGAAAAAGAACTGAAACTTCATTTAACAGAGGACTAGGAAATCCTGAAACTTGACAGGGGAAGCACTTCACACACTTACCAAATAGCTTCCAGTTAGCTGCAAAAAGTATTTTAGAATTTGTTTTGTTGCTATTAATTTAGCTGTATAATGCTCTTGTTCTGTGCTTTCTGGCTAGAAATGGCGACTTTTCCTGTTAAATGAAGAGCTTCTGGCAGAAAACTGTGTTTTAGCTTTTTAATCAATGTTCTGGATCACACTTGGTGATCCATCATCAGGATGATTCTCTCTTTCCTTGTCCTGATGATGGATTACAGATTGTGATCGAAAACGTTGATTGAAAAGCTCAAACTCAGTGTTCTGCCAAAAGCTGTTCATTTAGTATCATGTCTTTGAAACTGTTCTGCTGTGTTGGTTTAAGTTCACATTGTTGTGAGATATGATGATTGGAAATGAAGTTTTGGAAATCTTCTGTATGGTCATTGTAAGTTGGAGGCTAGAGGATAATGGTTGGTCTATTTTTGGTTATATTGACTATATTTGGGAATTAATATGAGTTGGCTGCAAATCATGCGTGTTTGCCTGACCTCTAAAGTGTGCCTGCTGGCATACTAAGTAAAATGTGTCCAACATGCTGAAGGGACAAGATTAATGTAGATTCAGACAGAAAATTCACAATCAGCAGTTAATAATTTCTGTGAAAATTTGTGGTAGTTAATAGTAAAATACTATTTTTTGTAAAAATGAAGGCTGATGATAAATCTGATATTGTAAGCTTCTTTTTTTCAGGAACAAAAAGAATGTGAAATGCATTATTTTTGTGAAAAGGATAATTGCAGCACGATTACTAGTACAAATTATTAATCATGTAGAAGTACTGGATGTTTGGCAAAGTGATTTCCTTGTTGGGCATCATTCTGGGTTGAAAGCAATGTCACGGGCAAAGATGAACAATATTGTTGATGATTTTCGTTCTGGCAAGGTGATTTTTAGCTTTTTGAGAGAAGGGTGTTATATGCTCTGAATTTAATTTTGTCTATGATTGGTTATACCTTAACAGTTGTACATAGCTTTTACAACCTCTGGCATTGACTTGATTAGTGAATTGAAGTTATTCATTATTCGCGCAAATGTTTGACTTCAAGGTCATTTTGAGCTAGAAGGTGCACCAAAAATGCAGCATGAACTTCTAGTAGTTTTCATTTTCAATGATAATGAAATATCCTTAACTATTTTTTTTTGTATCTTTGCAAACATTTGACAAAATGGCAAATCATTAATTATTTAAGGAAAGTGATTTCGCAAAACACAAAAAAATAGCTGCTACATATGCATAATGTGAATCAACTGAAATCAAAATCTCATTAATGCTGATATAAAGTTTACTAACTCCTTATTCTCAGGTACAGCTCACAAATGCAACTCAAATGATATTTAATTGCTTGCTTTTTGGTATATTCTGATATAAAATGCTGTTACAATGTTATCATACAGCTAGGACCGGATAGATTAAGGAAATGACATAACCAAAATTATTAAGAGTGAAACTAATGTTTTAATATGTCAAACTAGTCCCAAATGGCTGTGATGTGAGATTTATTGACTTGTTGAAGTGTTGCAGACTGAGCTGTAAGCTTTATGTATTAAGATCTGTTTGTTTAAGGCTGAATGACCCTTGAAGCAGCTCCCAAGGTGGCTCATTTTTGCAAATTTTGTCAATGATTTTAAAGGGAAAAGATCAGAAGAGCATAACAACAAATATCTCGGAGGTGATGTTGAATATACTCATTTGATTAATAAGAATACAGTATTTAAATAAATAAAGTCAATGCTGGCTGACTATAGTTTTATATATGTTAAAAGGCGTATAAATAAATTATTAATTGCTCAAGTTTGAAAGATATCTGATGACTAAGAAGGAGCAGTGATTTCTTATTAAGAAGGAAGCAAACTCCAATATGTAGCATTTATGATCAAAAGAGGCAGTGATTATGATGAGTTAAAAAGCAGCGATTATATTATGAGAAACATAGATTATATTATGAAGAGTATATTATGCAAAGTAGCAATTATATTTGCATACAGAGGATGCTACAAGATATTGAGGACTACTCCATCAAAAATGTTTTCAGGGAGGCAAACAGAGCAGCAGATTTTCTGTCCAACCACACAATTGATCAGACCGAGCAATCCATTATCGATGGCAATCCCAACGCATGGATAGACTTAGATGGGAATGTTGGTCTTGAATAACAGGATTCATGGGTAGAATATAGAAATTGCCTGTAAAAGTTGCAGCGACTTCATTCTCTTTTGAAGAAATGGCGAGCTCTCAAACGGTATCTATCTCAGCGTGCCACTGCGACTGCAAACAAGGCTCTGTTGAGAATCAACTGAAAGAGTTGTTTTCCATCGATGGTGATGTGGAGACTGACGTGGTGAGAAAAATCTTAGTGGAGAAACTGTTAAACGACCCCCACTCCCACAATGCAGCCCTCCTTGAGCGGTTTGTGTACATCGTAGCTAGGACCACCAGTAATCATGGAGCCGCGGAAAGGGCCATTAGGAGGATGGCCGTCCCCCCACTTAGGGAGATGGCTGTGGAGGCTCTGCAGCAGTTGGACACTACTACACATTTTGGTCTGTTGGCTGATGTCTTTGATGTAGAAGAGTTACTGGAGATTCATGTCAAGTTTGAGACCATCAAGGTGCTTAGGGACGACAACCGCAACAACAATATGGAAACCTATGAATATTTAGTGTGTGTCAATGGGAGCTTGTTTCCATCACAGCAGATTGAGCATTCTCAGGAGGTCGTTGAGGCCATAAGAACCCTGCTGTTCAGTCTCTGCACCTGATCATTTACTTCTTTTTTGCTTAATAGAATGGTAGCTACCCCTAGGTAGCAATTTGCTCAAAAAAAGCTGCAATTATATTTCGAAAAACATAGATTATATTATGAAGAGAAGAGATTATATTATGAAGGGAACCAATGACTAAGGGCAGAGATAAAGGTTAGTAAGGAAGCATTTAAAGATTAGAAAAGGAAGCGATAGGATTAAATAAAAGAGGCCAACCTCCATTTAGGAATCACACCTCTTAGGAGTGTCTCCTCCCTTGGAAGAAGTTCACACCCGTTATGAGGGGACATGAGATGGTATAAAAAGAAGAAAAAGGTGGAGGTTAATAAAGTAAGTCTTCAATGAAATATCATTCAAAATTGAAGAGTATTTCATATTTATATTAAAGAAAGTTAGAGCAGATTTAGAAAGGAAAATATATGTTGAAGAAGGTTATACAAATTTTGTGAAGATGGCATATGATGTGAGGGTGGAATGTGCAGAAGAGAGGGTGTGTGAAGTAAATAAGTTATATCATAAATGTCGTAAGTTGGTGAAAATGGGGTTTGCTAGTCTAAACCATAGTTACAAGACTCGACGAGCCCCGAGGCGGGTCGCCTCTGCTGAGGCTAGGCGACCTTGGACTCGGATTCAACCGAGTCTAGCTGGGTCTTGGTAGGCTCTGTAAGTAGCCTAAGTGAGTTAGGTTGTAGTATCCAGAACATTAATATCCAGATTATAACACCAGAGCATAGTAACACATTAATCCGGAATCAAGAACACACAATACAGTATACTAAGATATATTTATGTAACACAGATTTCTCTATTATATTCCATTCTCATCCAATGTCTTCCAAATGTGCTACAAGGTTACAATATAAAGAGTTTGTGGTTGGTTAGGCCATCAACCGCTTGATAACTAATTACCCCGCAGATATAACTTAATACTATTGTCTTCTTTTAAATCATTACAAAAAGCCTTATTTACTAATTAACCGGCTTACATCATCCCTCCCCAAAACTTGTTCGTCTTCCAGACGAACACAAATAGCAAAATAACAAAAACTATCTACTTAGAGGGACAAGAGATCGTCCCTGTTCCCGTAGGGGTCCGCTCTCGGAGGATCTTTAGATCTCTTTCGGCAATTAGTTGTTTCTCTTGAGTTGCTTTCAGAAGCCTGAGTGCATCCATTCGGTCTTTCTCAGAGGCAGCCAACTCCCGTTCCTTTTCCAGCCGCGTGGTTCTCTCTTGAACCCTTTCCTGCTCTTGAACTTTGATCCTTTCTTTCAACTCACTCTCTCACTGTAGGGCTAAGGTGTGGTCTCCTTCCATTTTGCTCACTTTCCAGGTCATCCCTTGGAGCTGTAAGAATGTAGTATGGAATTTTTGTTCCATGGAAGTGAGGGTTCTCATTACTTCCTGATTACCTCCTGTATGCCCACTAAGGATCTGTGGTACTCCCCATTCTGCTACTATATCTAGAGTTCCCGTGTCGGGCCAACCTTGGTTTCTAATTTTCTCTGAGAACTCCCTCTTGCAGCCTTCTGTCATAAATGCTAGTAGTGCTTCCATTGCTCTTACTATAGCAGGCATATCAGATCCTCGAGAATGATCTATCATCTTCTCCGTGGCTATCCTCATTACTTCCAACTCGGAAAGAAAATGCTGCGCAATTGGGTCCCACTCTCGGATCCCCTCCGCTGGTGAGGATGTACTGTGCCCTTTCCCAATCTCTTCAATCCTCAGGCTTTCCTCCTGCTAGTTAGGCCCCAGCCATGGTGAAGGAGGTGGAACCTCTATGTCCATCTGGAATCTGGCCAGTAGGCTGTCTGTTTCTGTCTCCATGTCTGTTTCCTTGGTCCCCTTTCCTCTGTCTCCTTCTAGCTCTTCCAGGTGTATTTCCTCTTTTGTATTTCCTACCTCCATGGTTGCGAGCGGATCGGTGATTGGTGCCACTACCAATGCCACAGCTCTAGCCGCTTCCACGCCCCTGGGTGTGTTTATATGGAGAGTGTGGGCTCCCGCATTGGTGGGAATCTATGCTGGTTTGAAAAGTACCATTTTCCTTACTCCCCATCCATATACAGCCTTCTAGCAGCAGACCTCCAATGTGTCCTCCTTCCTGTTCCATGCCCATTGGTTCCAATGTTGAGAATTCTGACCCTGTCCTATCCTCCTTATCACCTTCTGGTCCATGTATAGTGTGGCTCTGCTCCATACAGAATTCCCCTTCATCTTCCTCCGATGAAGATGATGTATATGTTTCCTCTTCCCCCGTCTCTACCTCTTCGTCAGAGTTGTCATCTTCCATGCCTCTTGCCAGTTCTTGCCTTGCTTTCTTTCTTGGTGCCTCGGTGGCTACTACTGAAAAGGTGTCCAGGTGTAGCCAATGGTACATGGCTGGCTTGTAGGGCTCCACCCGACTTGAGGCCACAAACCCTCCTCTATTTTCTAATGCTACCTGTGTTCTCAATGCTTCCAAGAAGAGAGCAATGAGGTGATGAGGTACATATAGGGTTTTGTGTTTGAGGAGCATGGCTTCCTTTACCCGGCTCGAAAGGACTCGGCCCCAGTTGTATATTTTACCATTGCCCAGTCCATACATGAGGCGTAGCATCCATATTGCAACATCGGATGCTCGGCTTGCTGCAGTTAGCTTACTCTTTAGGATGTCCATAACGCATCTCCATTCTGGTGAGGTGAGATAAGATTTTTTCAAGCCCCTTCTATTGCTATTCTGCCATAAACTGTCCCATTGCTCTTCTGTGAGTGTATTACTGCAGATGTGTTGCAGCAGCTGCTTCTTTTCTTTTGTAGACATCCTTGCTGATGGTTTCATAGCTGAATCGCCGCTACTTGGAATTCCAAAAACCTTGTTGAATTCCTTGGGTGCATAAGAAATGACCACTGTTTGACCCAAATAGTCAATTACTGATCTATGTTTGTCCTGCTCATATCCATGGACCATGGCGCGCAATAGAGGCTCGAATTCTTTTAGATTGAAGATGGGCATAAAAATGATCTTATCCACCTCTGCTCTTTTCAATGAATTCTTTAGAGGGTGGTCCTCATTGCTTTCCGACCACCTCCTGCACTCACTTCCAAGAACTCCTTCAAACGTGATATTCTCCACGTTTACCTGTTTTGCCCTCTCCTGGCTTTTCTTGCTGGTTCCTGTCATGGCCATTGGTTGCTTATTAGAGGTACTGGCCTTGTAGTTTATGTCATAACTTCTTGTTCTAGGGTTGCCGTGACTTCCTTTCACCATCTTGTGCCTTGCTAGCGTATGTTTTCCCCTTACTGTGCAACCATAGTGATGGCCCTTTTGGTAGCCTTGAGCTTTTTCACGGATCTCTATACTATGGAGCTAATGTGGCCATTTTTCCTGGTCGCTGTGTGCGCTGTGGCTGTGGCTATGGCTAAGGCGTACATCCCAGTTGGGCGCTGCGTACACTGGCTGCTGCGTACGCCTTGGTCTGGTGCTGCGCACGCCTACGGTGGTGCTGCGTACGCCGGTGGTGCTGCGCACGCCGGTGGTGTTGCGTACGCCGGTGGTGTTGCATACGCCACTGGTGCTGCGTGTGCCTTTGTCCCGTGTACGTCTTAGCCTGCGTACGCTTGGGGCGCTCCCTTCGTAGCCGTCGCCTCCGCCTCCTGGCTTTCCCTTCGTGCCACTGTGCTTCGTGCCACCTCTCCCCTTTGTCTTTCTGCGTACGCCGCGTCTCCCCTTCGTGGCTCTGCGTATGCTCCAACCTTTCCAATGCGTAGCGTACCCTTTCTTGGTCGTGCGTACGTGCTGCGTGGTGCGTATGTGCCGCATAGTGCCTTCGCAAGGGTTGCTATGCCTTTGTGCCAATTGCTTACTGCGTACGCCTTTTATACTCCTCCATGCTTCTTTGTTGCCTTTGCCAAGGTTTATGTGCCTTTGTGCCACTTGGCTCCTTTTATGTCGAGTGCTTTTTATTCTCCGTTTCGTATTTTGTGAGGCACTCCCTCTTGTGTTTGGCTGGCCCCATATTAAACGTTTTATATTTCTTCTGGTCTTTATTTTTCTATGGCCTTTTCTTTTCATGCGAAATATTTTTATTCGGGTTCTCTTTGCATTTAATTTTTCCTTGTTCTTAGCCCATGTTTCTAACTTTTGTGACTTAGAACCATTCTCCTTGGTCCCACTTTCTTTCCAGGCATACCCCAACATATTTACCGCAAGAGTTTCTCTCTCCTCTCTCCTGGACAGTTCCTCTCCCCTAGATAGTTTCTCTCTCCTTGTAGATTTTGAGTTTTGAGCCATTTACTGGGTCTTTGATCGGATTGCCATCTATGGTAGATAGTTTTATAGCTCCGTGTGCCCCTACTCCCTCTATTTTATAGGGTCCTAACCATTGTACCTTAAACTTCCCAGGTCGGAGTTCATTCCAGCCGTTGTATTTGAGCATCAACTGTCCTGATGAGAATTTCATTCGTCTCAGGTGTTTGTCGTGCCAAAATTTCCTTCTTCTTTGGGCTACTTTTGTGGCCCATTGTGCCACTGTCCTACGTTCCTCCATCTGAATTAATGTAGTCAATCGCTCCCTTAGGCTGTCCTCGTCCCCCAACTGGTTTTGGACCGCTATTCTCAAACTTGGTATAGTGTACTCTACTGGCATTACAGCTTCCTGTCCATACATGAGCTGGAATGGGGTGTGCCCAGTAGTGGCTTTGTAAGAAGTACGATAGGCCCACATCATCGCGCTCAACCTTTCCTCCCAGTCCTCTTGTATTACTCCACAAGTCTTGTATAGAATGGACACCAATACTTTGTTTGTTGATTTTGCTTGTCCATTCGCCCTTGGGTAGTATGGACTCGACAGGGTATGAAAAATTCTGAATTCTATTGTCATAGTGCGTATCACTTGATTCACAAAATGTACGCCTCTATCACTAGTGACTTGTATCGGTATGCCAAATCGAGTTACGATCTGTTCATATAGAAACTTGGCGGTACTGAGTGCCGTATTGTCTGGAAGAGCTCTAGCTTCGACCCATTTTGTAAGGTATAAAGTCTTGTTTGAGTGGCTTACCCGCCCTTTGGCAAGTATCACAACTTGACACCCATTCTCGCGCATCTACATAAAGTGTAGGCCACCATAACCCTGCTAGTAATATTTTTCTTGCGGTAGCATTTGGGCCCATATGCCCTCCGGCTAGCCCTTCATGTGATTCCCTCAGAACCCCCGGAATTTCTTCTTCTAAGACACACCTTCGTAGTACCCCATGAGGGCCCATTTTATACAAAAGGTCGTGGATCAGTTGGAACGTTGTGCTTTTCAGTGCCAGCTTCCTTCTTTCACTTGGGGGCATCTCCTTTGGGAACGTTGCGCTGGCGAGGTATTGTCCAAGCTTCTCATACCAAGATGGTAAGACTGCTATTTGAAACAAGTGGCCATCCGGAAAATCCTCATTTACTCCCCCTTCTGTGCGTTCCCCAGATTTTATCCTTGACAGATGATCAGCCATTACATGGCTCTTTCTTGGTTGCACCACAATGTTGAAGGTAAATTCTTGGACTAAGATCAGCCATCGACTTACTCTCCCTTGGATGACCGGTTTGTTTACTAGATACAAGAGTGCCTGGTGATCTACGAAGAAGGTAAAGGGCGTGGCCAGGAGGTAATGACAATTTTTGCACTGCGTACACCATCCCCAAGGCTTCTTGTTCTATGGTACTATAGTTTCTTTCTTCTCTCGACAGTAGGCGGCTGGCAAAGTATATAGGGTGGTCCAAGCCTGTGGCTCCTGCCTATGCTAGGGTGGCGCCAATGGCAAAGTTGGAGGCGTCCACATGTACATGAAATTTATTATCCCAATTTGGGTATACCAGAATAAGTGCACTTACAAGTCTGGATTTGAGTTCCCTAAAGGCCTCTTCTTGCTCTTGGTGCCATACGAATGGCTCCCCCTTCCTTGTGAGTTTTTCTAGTGGGAGGGACACTTTAGCAAATCCTTTGATAAACCGTCGATAGTATCCTACGTGGCCCAAGAAAGATTTTACTCCTGTAACATCCGTTGGGTCTTCCATTTCCATGATGACTCTTATCTTATCAGGGTCAGTCTTCAACCCTGCTTTGTAGACTATGTGGCCAAGTAACCTTCCTTGGGGAATGAGGAACCGACATTTCTTTGGATTGAGGGCAAGTCGTGCTCGACGACACCTTTCCATGCACTCCCCTAGTATTTGCAAGTGATTTTTCTTCTCGCTGTACACTGACCAATCGTCCAAAAATGCTTTAAAATTTCCAGTTGCCATTTTGTCGAAGATATGCAATATGATCCTCTGGAATGTGGCTGGGGCGTTGCATAATCCGAATGGCATCCGATTATACGCGTAAACTCCATCTTCCACAATAAAGGTGGTTTTCAGCCTATCCTCTTCGGCTATGCTGATCTGGTTGTAGCCCGAAAAGCCATCCATGAAGGAATAGATTTCGTGCCCCGCCACTTCTTCCAGTATACTATCAGTAAATGGTATGGGAAAGGGATCTTTCACTGTCATAGCATTTAAACATCTGAAGTCTACGCAGATGCAGATCTGATTTCCCTCTTTTTTGAGCGAAATGACAATAGGCGAGACCCATTCACTGGTTTGCACCCGGAATATGATTCCGGCTTCTAACATTTTTTCTATTTCCTCTTGTACCTTTGCCACGTAATTTATATTCATGCGGTAAGGGCGTTTCCTTACTGGCCTATCCCCTGGTATTAATGGTATGCGATGTACGCATAGTTCTAGAGGCACTCCTTTCAAATCCTTATATGTCCATGCGAACACATCTTTGTACTCGAGAAATATTTTAAATGCTGCTGCTTTTAGTATGGGGTCCCAATCGTCCCCTACTAGTATTACTTTTGGATCCTTTTCTTCGCCGAGGTTGGTTTGTTGTACCTTGGGTTCCACATATTGTACGATCTCATTTTCTTCGAATTGGTGGGCCGGGGTCCCATCTACCTGGGCTTCCCCTTCCTGGTATTCGGCAAATTGTGGTGGGTAAGTATTGCCTTCCTCGATCTCCAGGATCTCCAGCATGTTGCACGGGTGGAAGATTTCATAATCTTCCATCTGCCAGTGGAATAACCCATTGATACAACTTGTTTTGTCCTCTGAGCAATTCCCCAGGCGGAGGACTCCTCCTTCATCAGGTTCCATTTCAGCATCCTCCCCTGGTGTGCCTTTCTCGGACCCGGAGTCTGAAGCCACTTCTTGACTCACTACTTGGTTTCCTAGATCAATGATATATTTCTTTCCTTCACTTTCGATTGAGAGAGTGTTTTTCTTCCAATTGTGATCCGCTTTGGCCATGATGAGCCATCCTCTTCCCAAGAGTGCATCGTATCCTTTCCTTGCTAAGGATATAACAATAAAATCCAGAAAAAATTGTTGGGTTCCAATGGTTACCTTTTGGCCCATAAGTGTGCTAAGTGGTTTTATGCCATGTTGATCTGCTCCTACGAGGTGAAAGGCAGGGGGCCAAAGCGTCGGCTTCCCCAAGGTTTTCCATGTCTCCTCGGGTAGCACGTTTACCGCGGACCCACCATCTACAATCGTGTTAGTAAGTCTGTAACCAAGAATCTCCATTTCTACTACGGCTGGTGTCCTGCCTACCCCTATTGCCATCAACATAGGGTCAGCGGTCTCCTTTGAGTGGTTCCTTCCTTCCATTTCTTCTCTGTGGCCTGGCGTCTTTTCCTCCTTTGTGGTCTCCTCCACTTGGTTTATAGCTATCCGTAGTTGTGGTAGTGTCTACAACAGATCCGCTACATGGATTGGCACGGTGGTTTGTAGGAGCTGGTTTATTATGGTAGTTTCGGAGTCGGCTCGTATGGTCCTGGTGGTTTTGTGGGGTACTGTCTTCCGCCGTCCCTCACTCATTTCCCTTTCTACTTCCTTTTGTGCCTCCTTTAGTCTTTCCTTTTCTATACCTGGTTCGGGGTAAGTTAGTTTCCTTGTATGAGATCAGGTAATGGCCAATACTTCTGGTTTCAATTGTACTACCTCCAACATGTTCACGCCTTTCTGTCTTGGACATTCTGTATCTTCGTGGTTGCCCGACCCGCACCATTTGCAGAGTATCCCTCCTCCTTGTCCAACACCACTCTGGCAGTCATGTGCAAAATGGCCCCATTCGTTACATCGTCGACATTATATCATCGGTCTGCCTTTTGCATCATATTGGATGCGTCCTCGTGGGGTATTATTATTGCTGTTGTTGTTACTTCCCCTCCAATTGTTCCTATAGCCACCTGGTGATGCGTCTGAGTTTGTGTTCTTGGAGGGTGTAGTTGGTGGTGTTGATTGTTCTTGAGTATATAGTACCTGGGCACTCCTTGCCTTCAAGTTGTAGGGGCATTCCTTAATGGAATGCCCCAACACTTGGCAGATGTCACAAAAAGTTTTCTTTGGACAATTGGTTTTTGTGTGTCCCTCTAGTTTGCACTTTGTGTACTAGAGGTCCCTGCCCTCCCTACTTTCCTCCTTTTGCGTCCGTATTTGCCGCATCATCCGTCTCATATCCTTCCGGAGTGCTTGTATGGTTTGTGATTCTTCCTCGCTTTCCTGATCACTACTATCCTCATCACTTGTGCGCTTCTTGCCTTTTGATGTCTTGCTCTCGCTTTCAATATCCATGGCTCTATTGTAAGCGTCCATGAAAGTAGATGGAGGTACTACCTTCATCTTTTTCCTCAGGGATGGTTGCAGACCCTCGATGAACCATCGCTTCTTCAACCCATCGGCTGGCGTATTGTTCATTTTTCCAATTAATTCTTTTAGTCTGCAGTAATAGGACCGTACGGTCTCAGTCTTGCCATGTTTAGTGTTGTATATTTCTGCGACGATCTCGTCATCGTCCCTTAGTAGCCGAAACTACTCCTCAAATGCTTTGGCCAGTTTTTTCTAGGTATCCTTTGCAGTGGTGGGTAGGTCCGTGTACCAGTCAATGGCAATTCCACGGAGGGTGGCTGGAAATGCTTTCAGCCAATTATCCTCATCATCCTTGCCATTAGCCTGCCATATGGTGACACACGTTTTACAGTGGCGAGCGGTGTCCTTCGATCCTAGTCCATTGAATCTGGGAAGTTTCTGTTTTTCGGAGTTATGTGCCATCTTCCTCGTACCCCCCGAGTTATTCTGGGAATTGTTGAATGACTCAGTTGGCGCAGTTGTTTGTTCCCAATTATCACTGCTGCCTATTGCCTTTGGGCTGTTGTGACTCCTGTCCCACTCTTGTGTATGTTGTCAAGAACCTTTTGCCAGGCTCCCTCTTTCTTCAACTATCCGGTAGAGTTTCAGGTGCCTCTCCAGTTGCTCCTGGATACGCAGGGATCTTCTCACTATGTCTTCTTCGTTCCCTTCTTGTTCCTCCGAGGCTTGTCGGCTTCGATCTTTGTTAAGTGTATTTGGCATTAATTATTGGAATTGCAGTGGTTTCGTCGTTGTGTGTAGTCCCTCTGCTCTTCTTCCCTTCGGTTCCTTTCTCTATACTGTTGAAGCACTTGCTACCTCCGTTGCTCCCTTCGTGTGTTCTCTCGTTCCTCTTCATGTTCCACGAGTACACGTGCCAACAACCGTGGAAGGCTACCCAGGAGATCGTGCACGGCCTGGTTCACGTTGAGTTCTGCTCATACCGTACCAGTCGAGACAGCGCTCAGTTCCGCTTCTCGCTGTACGTACCGGTCCACGGAAACGTTCCACGCGTGAATCAGGTCTTGTGTCAACTAATCCTCCCTGGTTACTTCTGTATTATCTTCTACGTCACTGTCTGTCACCAAGATGCTTTGGTCGAATGGATGACCCATTATACTTCCATCCCGCTAGCTTTCCCTCCTGAGACCTTCAGATTCGACTTAGGCAACGACGCCAAAATGTAAGTAGCTTAAGTGAGTTAGGTTGTAGTATCCAGAACATTAATATCCAGATTATAACACCAGAGCATAGTAACACATTAATCCGGAATCAAGAACACACAATACAGTATACTAAGATATATTTATGTAACACAGATTTCTCTATTATATTCCATTCTCATCCTATGTCTTCCAAATGTGCTACAAGGTTACAATATAAAGAGTTTGCGGTTGGTTAGGCCATCAACCGCCCGGTAACTAACTACCCCGCAGCTATAACTTAATACTATTGTCTTCTTTTAAAGCATTACAAAAAGCCTTATTTACTAATTAACCGGCTTATAGGCTCACCGAGTCTGCTAGACTCGACAGACTCGCCGAGTCCCAAGCCCTGGACTCCACTGCCCAAGCAACATTAAAAAAGCTAAAAAAATTAATATGTCTGTCTTAGGTGAAACAGAAGGTAAATATATTTTGACTCTCACCCTAAAAAGTCATATTTCTTGTTTGCAAACACGAGGAGAGAAAAAGAGGGTTTTGAACAAAAAAATAGAGGCATTGAAGAGCAGGCTAGCAGATAGATTGAAGAGGAGATTGCAATTGTTGATTGTTTTTGCAAGTTTGTAGCTTGCGTTCAAGCATTTAAAGGTGTTAAAGAAGGATTTGGAAGAGGTTTCTAGCAAATTTATAGAGGTAAGTACCATTTTTTTGGTTATTTTTTGATTTTCTTGCTTTCGTATTTCCATTTTTTTGTACATTTGTGTTGTTTTTGTTTTATTTTATATTGATGGAAAAAATAGGAAAGTTGAAACCCTAGTTTTGTTTTCTCTTTCTATTATTTATTTTTAAGTTTAACTTAATTAGAATAAGAGACATTATGCTAATTTTTTTCATTTATAATATATGGTAGCATAATGTCTCAGCCTATTAGTAGTGGAAGTGGTGCCCAAGTTAGAAGGATAAGCCTTGGAAACATGGCATCCCTAGATCAAAAAAATGAGTAACATGTATTTATTGCAAAACAAAATATAATGGGGGAGGTATTAACCAGTTGAAATATCACATTGCACAAATAGAATGCCATGATGCAAACCCATGGAAAAAAGTACTCCTTGAGGCTATACGTGAAGTGCAAGCTCAATTAGAGGAATTTAAAGAGAAAAAAAAATTAAAAAGGAAGCAAATGGCAGGCATTGGTGGAGAGGCTTCTTCAAATCCCAGACCTCCATTTCCTGGATTTGGAAGTAGTGGTTTGTGGTAGTGTGAGTGTGAGCATTGGGCCTCGAATTGCGGAGTTGAGCGATCATTGATATTGGCTCCTTTGAGCCTTAGACTTCTAGGCTCTAGCTTTTATGTTGATATATGTTTTGAAGTTTTGATGACATGGATTTCATATTCCATGAATTTTGTAGATATTTGACACTATCTGTATTTCTAATGTGTTATTTAGTTTAGCTTATTTCCTTCAGCTCAAGCCTAAATTTTCCTTTATACTTATGTGATGAATGTAAACTTGTGTATGTGTTGAACGTAGCTTCTGTTTGATGAGATTATTGTGTCTTTGAGGTTTATTTCTTAAAAAAAACGTGAAACAAGTTTAAAATCACTAAAAATCTTTGAATTTGTTGGGTTTTTCTATTTGGCGAGTCTGGGTGCCGAGTCCGAGTCCGAGTCATAAATCAGCTTGCCGAGTCCGAGCCGAGTCCGAGTCTTGTAACTATGGTCTAAATGTACAAATTAGGAATCAAACCCATTCATATCAACGTATATTGGAGAATAATCAATAGGTCCAACTTCAAGCACTTAGGAGAGTTGGGCACAATCATTGAGATATTCTCTTTTGACATTTGGTATGACTGAGTAGGATATAATAAGAAAATGAACTAGGCATAAAGATGCAAATTTGACAATAATCATCATGAACAGTAAGCTATAGAACAAATATGAAAAGTTTGAAAACATATTTGAAAATAGGAATTAGAAAGGACCCTGTGTTTGCAATTTGAGCCTGAAAGTGTTGATCAATGTGGCTAGTTGCCATTGTCTTAAAGATGTTTGATGCAAATACCGTAAATAGATTCTATATTAGGATGTCCCATAGATTATCTCCCTGACATTTCATTAGAAAAGTGTTGGTCATTGTGGATTATTGATAGTGACCAAGATTTTCTTCTTCTTCAAGGTCTAGATTTGTTTGAGTGCAGGAGGAATGGAATAAACCACACTAGGTTGAGGGGTAGAAGATGTTGGGCACTTTTCTCTTTGTCCTTTATAGGATTTAGGAGGTGGAACCACAACATATATAGGAGGAAGAGGCTAGTGAAGTCCTAGTCCAGGATGTGGATCTGGAATAGTTATTTCCATATCCATAGATAAGGAATCATTAGGAAGAGCAGCCATTGCTGACCTTGAAGGTTTACTTAAATTTGATATCCTATATGCTTTGAACTTTTGATAGGATAGGAAGAGGACATCTCAACGAGTTTTAAAAGGTTGAGGTTTTTGAGGCCAAAAGCAATCAAGGGTGAAGTTTCAATGATTATCTAAGGGCTGATAAATACTATGATTGATCGTTATAACTTGCCCATTGTGAGAAAAATTCAAACACTTATGGATGGTAGAAGGGATAGCTTTCATGGAATTGAGCCAAGGATGTCCCAACTTCACACGAAATTGGTTTGAGGTAGGGTTAATGGGAAAGGTGACATCTAAAGTGGGACAAGTGAAACACTTGGTACCAACTTCGTAGGGGAGGGTGATGGAACCTAAAGTGGGTCAAGTGAAACCATCATACACCTTAATCACAAAATCAGATTTGTCATACATATCTTGATGAAATTGTTGTGTATAGAGATATTTTCTTGTGATAACGTTTACCATACATACTGGATCAATGAGCACTCCATGTGAAAGCTTGTCTTTGATTTTTGTAATAATGTATAGTGGTCCATCATATGCTTTTATGATGTCTCGAGTCAAAGGTGACGCTCAATCAAGTTCACACCATTGTTGGCTTGATTAGATATATCATTAATAGCTATAAAGCCTCTGTCATTATGCTTAACAACATTGGTAGAATGGGAAGGCAAATGATTGGTAAAGATTTGCAAATTTTGATTAGGAGGTGCCATAGATTTTTTTATTTTTTATCATTCACACCATCCACTGCTATAGCATTAGAATCTAAGTTACCGGGTATGGGTTTGGATGATCGGGTGTAGGGTCGGGTTCGAGCCTAGTATGGCTCTGGGTTCGACTTGGATTCAGTAGACTATGCACATGTTTTTTTTTTTTGTCTTGTTTTTAATTTGATTTTTTGCTTTTTCATTTAAAATTGAATTTATTTATGCTATATGTATTAAATCGGTCTTTTAGTATTTACTTTTTCTTTTAATTCAATGTTAAAATTTACTATTTTAAAATATTTAAATCAAACATATTATAATATATTTATTATTTATATTATTATATATTACTAATATTTTAAATTAAATTTTTAAAAATATTTTATTATTTATTTTGTTTAGTGTTCAACTTTATTAAATATTCAAACACATTATTATTAAGTGCATTATTTATTTATTTTACTATATTAACCTTATTTTAACTTTCTCTCTCTCTCTATATATATATATATACCTGTACCCAAAGATTTTTTTCTTTCTTTTCTACTATATCCATGAATCTGTATCCATACTCGTACCTAAATTGGTAACTTAGATTAGAGTCAATAAGGTCTTACATTTCATATTTCAAACATATGCATTTCTCAATATCATGCTTGCATGATAGTGGTGTTGGCAAAAGGCTTTTGGATCACAAGGAAGTGACAAAGGTTTGGAAGTACTTATAGGACAAATAGGAGGAACCTTAATCACCTTATTATTAATCATTTGAAGCGTGATTCTATGCAAAGATTCATAAAGAGGAGTGAAGTTGCGATGCTTGAATTTTGAAGAAAAGTGAGCCACAACAGGGGTTGTTGTGGCCGCCACTTGAGAATCAATGTGATTGGAAGAATTTTTGCCATTGATCTTGATAAAGTTTTGTTTTGTTTTCTAAAACTTTGAAATGTTTGATGAGCATCTTCATTCCTATCAACCGGAGTCAAAAATGATGAGGGCTCATATTGACTCACTTGAAGCTGATAATTATAAAATGTTGTGCACATTTTTGTGAAAGATGTGAATTCAAAAAACAAAAGTTTATCGTTAATGTCTTTTTGCAAATTATTAATGAAAATCCTTTGAATATCACCTTCAATCATAGGATAAGCAATTTGTGCATGCAAGTTTATATATATATATATATATTTGATAAGTCACAGCCGAAGCGGTATTTTTTAGCTTTTCCCTGGAGCTAAGAACTAGTCGAGTAGACTTGAACCCAAGACCTTCCATGTAGGAGGCTCTCAGCTGACCACTGCGTTGTGGGGTCATCCCCCACATGCAAGTGTTTATATATACCAATGAAATCAGTTACTTTTTCCTCAACACCTTGTTTACAATGCACTTAATCAGTCAATGTAATTTGTGGATCAATATTGTTTGGAAAATGGTGAATAAATGCATTGACCAATTGTTGAAAAGTATCAATTGGATAACTAGGCAAGGAGCAAAACCATTCCAAAGCTTTATATTTTAAGGAATGAGGGAATAATTTTGAAAGGGGTCTTTGATCATAATGGAAATTACTACACAAAGTTAAAAATGTTTTCACATGAGTGTGGGGGTCACCTTGTCCATTATATTTCTCCAAATGGGGAACCTCAATGTGTTGTGGAAGACGAGTATGAAGGATGCCAATGGAAAGTGGGGTAGCAGTGGAATATGTAGGAATAGTGGATTTGGATTGGCTTATGGTAGCCAATTGTTTTTGTAATGATGAGACATTTTTAATGAAGTGGTTTATGGTGGCTTTGGTGGATGAATTGGATTGTGATGGAGGATTTGAAGGTATAGTTTGATAGGTAGATGGAACATTGCAGTAGGTAGGTGGAGATGGTTGAGAAACAAATGGAAGATTGATTGATAGGATTCTCCCACTACTAACATGTGTAGCATTTACATTTTGTGTAGTGGTAGCCTTGATGGAAGATGTATATGTAGGCACATTTGGTAGAGATGTAGGAATAGGCATGGAAATCGTAACTTGGGTTGGAGGATTGTAATGCTTAAGCACTTCGGCACAACTAGCCAATTTCATAGTCTTTTCATCTGCTATATCAGGTATACCACGTAACTGTTTTTCTTTTTAAATGCTCGTTTAACCACGCGCAATGATTTGCCCTCCCAACCATAGACAATACATGATTGTCTCCCCCAAGCACTTTCATATTTGATCTGCCTAATGATGTTGATTTGCACTTGGATTGTATTGTCATATGTCTTGATGAATGAGATTGCACATCTCATTATATATGCGATAGGTGCCCTTTCATCAAGGGACGCCAGTCTTCCAAGATGGCCCCACAAATTATATTAATATAATATCAATATATTATTATATTATCAATATAATTATTATAATATCAATAATTATATTATCACAACCTTTATATTATCTATGTCGGCCTGAAGGAATCCGACCATAGCTATAATAACATTAACACTCCCTCTTAGCTAGGGAGGAATCCTTCTCGATATCTAAGTTATGTAGAGATATCCACCATGGCTACTTCCAGAGGGTGGGTCCATCATGGCTACTCCCATGAATGGAAATGCAAGTGAACACAAGTGCTCATCATGGAATCATTCAACGTGATGTTGCCATCTCATCATGACATTCACCATGGCTACTCACAGAGGGTGAATAAACACAAGTGCTAAGTCATGGAGTCTCTCACATGACATCCACCATGGCTACTCCCAGAGTGTGGAAACAAGGGCTTTCACCTCAAACTTCTCCCAGAGAAGAATGCATTAACACCATGGCTACTCCCAGAGGGTGGAAACAAGGGCTTTTACCTCAAACTTCTCTCACAAAGAAGAATGCATTACCACCATGGCTACTCAGAGAGGGTGGAAACAAGGGCTTGCACCTCAAACTTCTCTCACAGAGAAGAATGCATTAACAAGGGCTTGCACCTCAAACTTCTCTCACACATAGAAGAATGCATTTAGGTACATCTCAAGAAATCACTGATGCTGGGACTCCCTCTAAAGCTCCGAGTACTAACATCAACCTGCTGACCTTCTCATCCAAGGTTGCCTTTGTAGGTTTGTCAGACTCCCTCTGAATGTTAACTCCTCCTCTTCGAAGAAACTGATTGTAATTGCAATCTGTATAGGTTCTCCCTCTTCAAGGGATGTCTCCATTTATGTGCCACCAACTTAGTCCCAAGGCAGTAGTCTGTGTCTCCATTCTTCAGCCTGTGTGACTTCCTCACAGGATGCATCAAGCTCTTTCTCCCTTGAATGTGATCTCTCCTCATCCTTTTGCTCTTAGATCCGTCCTAGAAGCATTATAGAAAGAGATTACTAATAGTTCATACAATTAAACTATCTCGAGAATAGATACCAATGTTATTGCATGAATAATAACTACATAAGAAATTCATGAACATTATTCAAAGGTATAATCATAAAAAAACTTGTTTGTTTAATCTTCCTCACAATCCACCAATTGTTCTTTCTTGATCTTTGCACCACTATAGTGTCTCATGAATGTTCCAAGAAGTTGACCAACATTTTCTATAGTGGGCATCTGTTTGCCATGGTTCAAACAATACAAAGGTCTCACAAAATGCATTGTGGGATGGGTGACAATTAAAGGTATCTCCTTTGGCATTGAACCAAGATTCATTGGTATCATCCTTGTATCCTAGACCAAGGTGGCATTTGTTGTACTTGAAGCATGAAAGTAGATTCCACAACTACTGAATGATATGGAGGTCACTCTTCAGATATTGCATCACTATGCATAGCTCCAGTAGACAACAACTCCAACATTGAATTTATAATAACGTCCAGTAGGTAATGGTGTTGTTAGAATCTCAGAGTTCTTGAAGAGCCGTACCAAGGAAGTGGCATCCCACAACCAACTCACACATTCGTTTGACTTCTAATGCCCAACACCATATCCCTTCCACTAGGTGACCTACCAACATTAATGGTTTATAGAATAATGGTACCATACATGCCCACGATGAGTGTTATTAGCAAAAACATCTTCCATATTTTCATGCAAAAACTGTTATGAGTTTCCAGCAATAATCTCTGTAGTAGCCACCCAAACACAAATACATTTCCTCGAACTGCACCTCTAAAAGATGTGAAACGGTTCTTGGAAGAGAATCGACCCAGCGAATACTCTAAGAATTTATATTCGGCAAGCCAACAACTATTATACCATTTCAAGAACTTCAATTACCACTGGCAATAGAAGTCTACAACAATACAACCTTCTTGAAATATAGTTTGGCATGAAATATTAATATCCTATGACTTAAAGCTCTTCACGACAAGATAATCACCCAATAGAGGAATGGTGTCGATAATCCTCTGAAGTATTTCACTATAATATTGTAAAAAGATCACTCAACATATAATATAACATCAATTATAGTTATCTGTGATGAAATATAGCCTCTCAAACCATAGAGAAGACCCCAATAATATATATATATATATATATATATATATATATATATATATATATATATATATATATATATATATATATATATATATATCGGGCCTCATGGAAAAAGTACACAAACAATTGATTATCCCAAACAATAATCTTCGCACTAATATGGGATATCAAACATTTTATTTCCTTTGTATTGCCCGATGACATTAAACGGCAAAAACTCTAAATGCCCGTGGGAAGTAATAAACTTTTGATGCGATTATAAATATAGTGTTGCTGATATCAATAAAGTTGCTCTATATTTAGTTCTTAGAACTTAATACAATCACTAGAATTATTTCCATATGCTTTACGGTGAAGGCATACATATAGAATCGGGCCCAACAAAAATAATGAAAAACTTTAGCATAAATGATATACAAAAAATATATTGCCCCGCCAAATAATAGAAGGCTTGAATCAATAGAAGCATCCCATTTGAAATAGATTCGGCAAGAATATAAAATTCTTCACAGACTTCTATCTGCCCCTACTCTCCCAGATCGTATCTGCTCTGATACCATGTTTTTTTTTAAAATGCTTGTTTAACCACAGGCAATGAGTTGCCCTCCTAACCATAGACAATACATGATTGTCTCCCCTGAGCACTTTCATATTTGATCTGCCTAATGAAATTGATTTGCACTTGGATTGTATTGTCATATGTCTTGATGAATGAGATTGCACATCTCATTATATATGCTAGAGGTGCCCTTTCATCAAGGGATGCCACTCTTCCAAGATGGCCCCACAAATTATATTAATATAATATCAATATATTATTATACTATCAATAATTGTATTATCAATATAATTATTATAATATCAATAATTATATTATCACAATAATTATAATATAATTATATTATCACAACCTTTATGTTATCTATGTTGGCCTGAAGGAATCCGACCATAGCTATAATAACATTAACAGTAACACATCCACACCATGTTCATCATTTTGAATCAACCTCTTTAGACCTTCGATCAAGTGGATTGCCTCTTCACCCAAGTGTTCTTGTCTCAAAAATTGTTGATCCAATTGCTTGACAATCTTCCCCAATTTCTCAATAGACACTTGAGTTGAAGAGTAATCTTCATCGACTCTTCATCATGAGAAGCATGATGGGAAGGATTCTCAACAATATTAGGCATAGTAGGTGCTGGATTAAGAAAAGAGGATTCACCTAAGCTCCTAGGGAATAAGTTAACCAACCCAGGCTCAACACCCTTAGTGTTTAAACCTTGGGAAGCCATAAGTCTCTTACTTCTTCTCATTGGGGTATTGGATTCACTAGTCTAATGGTAAAGTGGTGTAAATGGGGTTCACTAGTCTAAACATGCAAACTAGGAATCAAGCCCATTCACATCAACATACATTGGAGAATAATCAGTACGCCCAACTTCAAACCTTTGGGAGAGCTTGGCACAATGATTGAGATATTCTCTTTTGACTTTTGATATGATTGTATAAGATAGAATGAGAAAATGCAAGAACTAGGTGTAAAGATTCAAATTTGATAATAATCATCATGAATAGTAAGATACAAAACATATGTGCAAAGTTTGAAGATAGATCTGGAAATAGGAATCAAGAAGGAAACTGTGTCTACAATTTGAGCCTAAAAGTGTCGGTCAATGTGGCTAGGTGCCATTGATTTGAAGATGTTTGATGCAAATATCATAACCAGATTGATTAGGATGTCCCACAGATTCTCCTCAAAATTTCGTCGAAAAAGTGTTGGTCACTATGGCTAATTGATAGTGATCAAGGTTTCCTGCTTCTTCAAGGTCTGGATATGTTTGTCGCAGTGTACACTTCATGAATCTGTAATACAACCTTGCTAGATTTGAATCCTACACACAAAAGAGAGAGAAAATGGTGTTGGGCTATATAGGGGCTTGCCTAAGTCAAACCTCGAGTAGGAATTAACCTCCCCTACAACAATGATAATGAGAAAGAGAGCTTACCCTTGTAGGGTAGAGGTTGAAAACCTTAAGGAAATGTAGAATTCAAATGTTATACCTTTTCTATGAATCTCTTTGGCTTGAAGTCTCATGAAAGGTTGATGTTGCAAGGTGGGACCTTATGCATGTCTTCACTCATGGAAAAGATACATAATCTTGATCACGAATGCCATGTTGAATGCTTGATCTCTCCTTTGCCTTTAAAATGCTTGATTGCTTGCTCAATTGGAATTGAATTGCTACTAAGAGATGTTCAAATGAGGGGGCGAGACTTGATTTTATACTCAAACCGCATGAAACATGTTGAAAAATTGAAAAAGGCCGACATTGGGGAGTAGTTTCTCGCTCAATATTTTTTTGATCGTTAGAGGGTTCAAATTTGGGCCCCTTTAGATTGGACCATGGTGCTAGGCACCATAATTTAGGGGTCTAGGAGGACTAGTCCTGTCCTCCTAGGCTGGGAACTAGGTTAGAGAGAAATTGCAGGTGTTAGTTTTCTAGAATTAGGCATTGTTTTCAACAAAATCAGTTAAAATCAGGGGCATGAAGGGAGAAACACCAAAGTGACCCCCAAATGAGTATGAAATTATGTGAGGATACACTTTACAACAGGTCATATACACCAACAGATTTGTAAAGCAAATACATGTGCCATGTGAAGATGCATTATTCGAACACAAGGAAATTGATGGGAAAGAAGAGTAATTGTTCAAGGCAGATTTTGTGATGAAGTTTATATGAGTAACACTCAAGATTCAAGAAGGCATACAAGATTGAAGAAGGACATTGATTTGTCCATCATCCGTTGCAGAAGAAACATTCATAATGTAGAATTTTGTTTGGAAGTTGATGCTTCCTAAAGGAAAGATTGGTGTCTCTTGCTAAGTAGTTCTTGGCGGTGGGGTTTGATTTCTACAAATTGTGGGGATTGATGTCTCCAGTAGGTTTGTGTCGATAAAACTTGTAAAGAGAATTTTCTATAAGCAATATTTTGTTGTTGTTTTCTTCCATAAGGGTTTCCACGTAAATCATGTGTTCTTCTTGTGTTGCATAATTGTTAGATCGTGTGTGATTGATATTGTTATGGTTGTTAAGAATTGAAAAGATAAAATTGGACTAGGTTGGAAGTAATTATCGTTATCTAGAGATCACTTTGCTGAGCAATCTCTACACAAAAAATTGGCTTGTGCGAAGGAACATGAGATTTGCAATGACACACACATCATATTCGAATATCAATGGTTTGAGGTCACAATGTGAAGAAGTATTGCTTTCTCTCTAGTTGTAGCATTTCAGGGATGCAAGAATAATCCATTGATTAGCTGCCATTGAACTTGTGCTTTTCTCCTTAAGCACTTAGAGATAATGAGATATCATTTCCAACTTCTTTCTGATATAGTCAAATGTTTCTTTTGGAAGGAGTTTAGTAAAAATGTATTCAATTTGCTCTTTTGTATCAACATACTCCAGCTTGACTTCTTGACCTGCAACATTTTCTCTCAAAAAATGATGCTTGACAGAGATATGCTTTGTCGTTGAATGCATCATCAGATTGAAAATATTGATTGCACTTGTATTATCATAGAGAATTGAAGTAGGCTCATCATATTCAATTTTCATATCCTTCAAGGTCTGCTTCATCCAAAGTATTTTACTGCAACATGACATTGCTGCAATATATTCTGTTTCTACAATAGATAAGGATACAGAGTCTTGCTTCTTGGTTAGCCATGATAGAAGACTATCTCCAATAAACAATGCATCACCACTAGTGCTCTTTCTATCATAAACACTTCCAGCCCAATTTGCATTTGTATGTTGTCAAATTGAAATTCTTGCTTCTAGGATATAATAGACCATAGTCCATAGTACTTTTCAAATATCTGAAAATCCTTTTTATTGCCTTTACACGTGTCTCCTAAGGTGCAGCTTGAAATCTTTTAATTATATAGATTGCTTGTGTAATGTTAGGTCTAGATGCAGTCACATACAAGCAGCTTCCAATCATTGATTTGTATATAGTTTGATTTGCTTTGTGTGATTCATTATGCTTTCTTAACTTGCACCTAGTA
Source organism: Cryptomeria japonica (assembly GCF_030272615.1). Taxonomy (NCBI): domain Eukaryota; kingdom Viridiplantae; phylum Streptophyta; class Pinopsida; order Cupressales; family Cupressaceae; genus Cryptomeria; species Cryptomeria japonica. The sequence continues at coordinate 44,638,115 of NC_081413.1, forward strand.
ACCATAGGTGTATTCATAGGTTTGCAATCCTCCATCTTGAACTTCAACATCTCTTTGACATACTTGGTTTGTGATATTAATTTACCTTTGTTTGACTGAGAAATTTGTAAACTAAGGAAAAATGATAACTCACCAAACATAGAAATCTTAAACTCTTTTTTGCATTTCTTCAACAAATTCTTTACACATTTTGTCACTACTACCATAAAAAATTGTATCATAAACATATACAACAACAATCAATTGATTATATAGAGCTCGGTATCAACAATACCTTTCTTGAATAGTTGCTACCACAAATACCTATCCAATCTTGAATATCAAGCCTTGGGAGCTTGCTTGAGACCATTCATCGATTTCTTCAACTTGCATATCTCAAACAATTGAAACCCTCCAGGTTGTTCAATGTACACTTCTTCCAAATTATCATTTAGAAATGTTGACTTAACATCCATCTGATAAATTTTGAAATTCTTAAATATTGAAAATGCCAAGTATATCCTAATTGCTTCTAATCTGGCCACCAGTCCACCAAAGAAAAAGTTTCTTTGAAATCAGTACCTTTGCCTGAGCATAGCACTTGTAGACTAGTCTTGCCCTATTTTTGATTATTTTTCCATCTTCATTCAATTTGTTTCTCAATACCCATTTTGTTTCAATTACATTGTTTCTCAATACCAATTTTGTTTCAATTACTAGTCTTGCCCTATTTTTGATTACTTTTCCATCTTCATTCAATTTGTTTCTCAATACTCATTTTGTTTCAATTACATTGTTATCCTTGTGTCTTGGAACAAGTTCACATGTCTCATTCTTTTCAATTTAGTTCTTCTTCCATTGCATCTATCCAATTATCATTTTTGGTAGCCTCTGCAAAATCTTTAGATTGAATTATTGATAGCAAAGCAAATGCAAAAGTGTACTTGCTCATTCAGTCTAGCTAATCTTCTTCAAGTTAGAACTACACCATTCTTATCTCCAAGAATCTGACTCTCAAAATGATCTCTCTGAACACACCTTGGTGAAGTTTTTGTATCGATTCTTTTAGGTTCATCTTCTTTAACTTATTCATTCATGCAGTTTGATCCATCTGGATCACTATTTTCTTTGTCTGATGCCAATTTATAATGTAGTGCCTCATCAACTTTCACATTAGCACTTTCGACAATGTTCTTCAGTCTTTTATTTGTAGCATCTATATGCCTTGCCTCTTGTTGAGTAACAAAGAAAAATAACTTCATTAGATCTTGAGTCAAACTTACCCAAGTCATCTTCATCTCTTTTAATGTAACATTTGCTTCCAAACACTAAAATATTGGACTGATGTAGGTTTGCCTTTCCACAATTCATATGGCGTCTTTGTGTTATTCACTCTTATCTGCCTTCAATTTAGAATGTAAACAATAGTATGAATTGCTTCTCTCCAATATATGTTAGGCAACTTAGCTTCATTCAACATTGTCCTAGTGTAATGTCTCCATTTCTAGGTTCTCTTGTAGTGTAGCTTGTGTTGGCTTTCAGGTTTGATGTTGGCATGATCAGAGGAGCATTTTGCTGTTGCAATTGTGTTCAGATGGATTGATGGAGTTGAGTGACACTTTCTGGAGCAATTTTGGACAACTTGTCCGTTCTTACTATTTTTAGTAAGTGTCAATCTAGACACCTATTAGGTCAATTGGGAGTTTTGGCTGACTTACTATTTTTATTAACAGCTATTTTCGGCAACTGTTTACAGCTTTGGTCTCCTCTCAGCTTTAGAGTGCAAAGTCTTTAGTCTCAGGACTTGGTGAATTTCCTAAGGTTGGGTGATATTATTCTAGTATCTGACTTAAATATTTTATAAAGTGACTTTATTATTTAAGTGAAATAAAGTGGACATTGGAGGAAAAGAAATAAAAGATTTAAATGATATTTTATGAGCAAAAAGGGCAAAGGCTATTATTTTTTTATTTTTTGAGTTGTCCTGTTGTTGTGTTGCCCTAATTTCTCATTAAGACTATATAATAGATTTTTGGCTCTCATTTGGAATATGTTGAAGATTATTATTTCTCTTTGGTGAAAACCCTTATCGTTTTGGAGATTGACACAATTCATCTCAAACCTTTTAGAGGACGAAAACCCTTCTGAATATCAGCTCCGGTGGTGAGAGATCTACCCTGGTCAATGCTGTGAGACTCGAACGGAGTCTCAGCTTAAGCATAACAGATTTGCAGGTACGATTGGAAGTTGTTTGTGAAGTCTTTTGGGGTGTTGCTAAAGATTGTGGAATGAATATTATATTCCATACGATTGGAGATTCCTTTTGCATGGCTGGTTGATTTAATTAATGGTTCTAATAAAACTTATTTTAAACCAGTGTTGAAGCTTCATTAATTTTCTCTTTGGCGTGATTGGTATTTTGATTAATTTTGGTGTTGAAGAAACTTGTGTTGGGTGTTGGATATTAATTCAAAACTTGGAAGAGACAAGTTGCTGGACAAGACAAAAAGTTTAAGGCACAAAAGTTTAAAAGAAGGATATTTGCAGCCTTTCCAACTTTAGAAAGGATATTTTTTTGCAGGTCAAAGTGGAATGGTCAGATTTCAAAGCTAGAAGACAAATTTTAAGAGGGAGAAAAGTGGATGAAAAGGCAATCATGTCCTAATTGAGATTTTTTTTTTTTGATACTGAGGGTATCCCCGTGACCCAGCCCAGCGAGTTGAGGCGAGACTAATCCCTTGGGGGAAGGATCCGCACCCCACAAGCAGTCCCCCCTCTTAAACATGTCCTAATTCAGATTTATCCCTAAGGAAACGTGGAAATGAAAGATGACTGCCCATTTGATAAAAAGACAAAGCACATAATGCAGAAAGAGAGTCTAAGTTGTGCATTGACAATCAGTGAATGAAGATAAAATTTAGATAAGGCAAATTTTACTCTATTGCTGCCAGCAGGGTCTTTTCTCTCTTTGAAGCTGAGAATGAGCAATGGAAGAGATATGTTCAACATTTGACAAAACCCATTGATCAGGAGGAGGTACCTGTTATTCCACCCATACCTCTTCCACAAGAATCATTAAAGGATTATGAGGACATGAAGATGACTTTTAGAGAAGCCAAAGGATGGACTTCTGATGCCTGAGAGTGTGCTGACATAATCATTGAGAACCTGGTATCAGCACATGACTCTACATCTTCCTTATTGAGTAGAATTCAAGACATAGCTGAAGCTTGGGAAGATATTCAGGATATTCAAAGCAGGATAATTCCATGTCTGAAGATAATTAGAGGGCTTTCTCAGCAGGATCTTATAGACAGAAAAGTCATCCAACCCAGTGACATATATGATTTCAGCACTTCTTAGTTTGCTTTGATTACTAGGGTTGAATCTTTGAGAAAATCTGAGGCTAAGTGTTTAGAGATTGAAAAGACTATCAGGAGTATTCAGGACTAAGTCTTCTTTGTGGCAGCTGAGATATTGCAGCAGGATGAGGTGCGAGAGAAGCATCTGCATGTAGAGAATTTGAGTGCCAAAGTTCAAGGAAAGTCCTTCAAAGTTTCAGGGCCGATTCTCAAGGAAGATCTCACCAAGATTTCAAGTTTCATTCGTATTGATGAGAATTTCTTAGCACATGCAGCTGACCAGGAGAACACTCTCGCCACATGTGCTGATGACGTGGACATGGTTGATTTCCAAATTGATAGCTTGCCACATGTCACCATGGAGGAGGTTCGGCCACTTGTGTCTAGATACATTGAATTTGCAGCATCCCAGAAAGGAAACTAGATGGTCACTTCACCAAGATTAGCAGCTGCGCCACTTGTGCTTTTTTCTCTATTTTGAAAATAATTGAGTTTTAAAACCCTAATTAGGGTTTTGATCTTTTAATCTAGGCCCTTGATCATTGTTCGATCTTGGGTATTCAAACTTTTTGTGTGCCTATATAAGGTTTCCTCCTCTCATTTGGAGAGTGCGAGGTTTTTGAAATATTGTTGCAAGAAGGTCATTTTCAAATAATATATTACTCCTGTTCTTTTTCTTAAGGCTTTGTAATCTCTATTATTTGAGTGATTAACAAGGTTTTCAATTTCTTTAACATCTTAGTTAGATTTTATTTCATGTTGTTAGATTGAATGAAGGATTTGATAAGTATTGATTTGTGGTGTATCTCCGATCATACTTTTGATGAATAGATGATTTTTATTCATTGTGCAAAGTTAGTCCGAGCTTTCCATTTTGTGGATGCTTAAACTTCCGATCATAAGCACATTCCTTGAAGATTGCATCCGCTTTGTGTAGTTGGCTTAAGTGAGGCGAAGCAAAGTGTGGTTTATTGAGTTCACCAAATCAATACCGTATCTTGAGTTCATAGGAGTAGAGTAGATTTCTAAACCCTTATCCTTTTTATCCTTTTTGAAAGTCTTAATCCGAAAATCCAAAAAAGAGAAGAGTATCAATCGATAAACCTTTCTAAATCCCAAAGTTGTGAACAATTCAAGCATAAGTCCCTTTGTGTATTACCAGCATATCACAATGCCCATTGAGCTTATCCACACGTCAAGACCTGACAAAAGAAACCTTGGAATCGCCATATGATCTTCTAGCAATCTTAGTATATGCGGTGATTTTGTTCAAGAGAGGATAAATTATATTTGGGTAGTTTATTCTAATGTTCGGTATATGATAAAACGTACACCAACAGGACATTACAAAAAACACATGGATTTGTGGAGGTTGAGGGACAGAAACCCCATAAATCTTGCATTCAAAGATGAAACCCCTTTGGTTGAACAAGCGGTCTGATGTAGAGGTTGTGTTTGAGTTTTAATGGTGGTTGAAACTGATGATATTGAGTCTACATGACACTTACAATTGTTGTGGATGTAAGCACTTATGAATCCATTTGCTATAGCTACTATAATAGAATATTGCAATATTCTATAGTTTGTTTGATATAATAGATGATTTGTAATCTAGGTTTTTTGTAAGTATTGTATTCTCAGTTCATTGTTGTGTCCATGCAGCCATGAGTTTATTATTATTGCAACTGCCATATGTTAATCTATTATTGCTATGGTGGCAATGTTTTATAATGCATTTCTAGCTTGTTTAATATGAATACAATTTAAAGTTTATCTTCTATTATGGGGTTGCTTCATGTTCTAGGTTATCCATGCATGGAATAGAATTTTTTAGGTAAAGAGAAACTTTTGTTTTTGTAAGACTCTTGAAGAGTAGATTAGAGTTTGTTATTTCAGGGTTATATAATGAAGTCAAAAGCATGATACTAAGTTGTTACAGGATGTTGTGTAGGCATTTAATATAGTCTAGGGTTTTGGTTAAATATTTGAGTCCAAACTTTAATTAGTATTTCATAAGATTTTATTGGGTACACAAAAAATACCTTCCAACCAAGCTCTATTTGGGGAGCAGAATTTGAATCACCATTCCTTTTATTGCAATAAAAAATAGGGTTTCTATAGACAATAGACAAAATAATTAGACGTGAATATAAAAGTAGTAGGTTGGTGAATTGATAGAGGAATTTAGAGCATGAATTGTGAAAGAAGTTAGGGATGAATATGGAAGGAAGAATATGGATCAAAAGGACTTCAAACTTTGCCCTTGGTCAATACAAAAACACTAGTCATGGGAATGGCTCTCGGGCATTGGGGTTTTTGAAAGATATGGTTCTTCCCTAAAGAAGTAGCAGCAACCAGTTTTAAAACCTTTTGCCACACAACTAGAAGATTGATCAACATGGAATTTTTAGGGAATGGAGGCTGATATATGGTAATGCTTGAGAAGAAGTTGATAAGTTAAATTGCTCATGCCCTATCCCCAAATTTTTTGATTGGAGCCAATAGAATCCCTTTGGGTTGTAGTGCAAAGCTGAGGACTTTTGAGGTTCATGAATTTGCTTGCCCTAGATCATTTAGTTAAGGCCTTATTAGAAACAATTATCCATACCAAATGTGCAAATTTTGGGCCAGTCTGGGATAAAATCGCCAGTTGGTGTAAAACTAAACAGGGGACAAGAGGTAATTATCAGAAATTTGTCAATGGGATACAATTTAATCATTTGTGATTCCAAAGAGAGACAAGGAAGATAGCTAAAATAATGGTCCATGGCTGATGGATGGTGTTAGTTTCTACATCAAGGAGTGGTAGTTGAACTTTGGTTCACTGGTTCATAGAATTTCGATCACCCCCATGTGGGTAGACTTTAAAACTGTCATGTCCACTCCTTGATCATTATATATAGCATAATGAAACACTTATTATTATTAAATAATATGATAATTATTAACGAATGATTATTTGAAATTATTAAATATTTATTTAATGTTATTATTTAATAATATTTTTTTAATCATATAAATGAAATCGGAAAATTGTCTCATTTATGAGACTTCACGATTTTCCTCTAAGGTTGAAGGACGACAAGTAAGGACTTACACATTTATAAATTAGTCTTTCGGCCATCTTTAGCAAAAAAAAGTGATCTCCAGGGACTGCTCAATGATCGTTGACCAAGAACCTGGTTAGACATAAGAACATTGAAATCAACCGATTCGATCACCTTCATCTACACTAGGAGTGACTACAACAGCATGACCATATGATTATTGCACCAGACGTACCACATGATGATTATTCGAGGGATTCCATGTTTCCATCAGGCAATATAAGTCAGTGGCCATAACCACGAAGCATCCAACCAACAATAAGCTTTTAGAGATTCAAGACAATCGTTTATTATTACTTAGCGATCAACATGATTTCCTTAATAAGATCGCCTCCATGGAAGAATGACCATGTATAACTAATCATTAATTAATTAATAATTGGGGTGCGATTACCTTAGAGGAACTCCACACTATAAGGTGCGACCTCTATTATAAAAAAATGATTATTAAAGGATGCAACTCCTTGAATAGGCGCCTCCCTCCATATAGTCGCCCCTCTCCAAGTATATGAGAGGCTATAAAAGGAAGCATTGAAGGTGAATGAAGGGGGAGATTACTACGGATTATCATAAAAAGTGTAGAGATTAAGGGTCGATACTCGTCAAATCAATCATTATATTTATATACATATTTATGCTCAGCAAGATTAGATAAACATATACACAGATTGAACAGGGAGTTAATGTGACAGTAACACTCTTCACAAGGAATCGATTAAGAGCATAATCTGATATTAAGGGATCAAGGGGAAGAAAGGGAGATGGGAGGATAGCAAGCGATTAAGACTGCAGACTGCGACAGGTAAGTGATGTCTGCGGTTCACAGAGGATATATGTGTGTGGACGTGTGTGCCGCACACACACATATATATAGTAATGAATATTTTAAGACATGTTAATGAATAGTTCTAGATATATGTTAATGAATATTTGTGAATATACGGTAATGAATAGTCATGAAAATATGTTAATGAATATTTTTTATATGTTAATGAGTTTTCCTGAGAACATGTTAATGAATATTTTTTGAATATATGTTACTGAATACATGTTAATATAAGAATATGTAAATGTAGATTATGGAATGAAAATGATAATGAATTCTAGAATGTAGTATGAATGATGTGGCTATATGATGGAGGCTATTGGGAAGAAATTCCCTTAGTCTAATGCAGGGGTTATGATAATCCCTGGTAGGCAGTATATACTAAGAATCTATATGCATATATGTTATGGCTTGGTTGACAAAGTTCATCCAAGAAGAGATGGATCTGGCCGGTCCTCTCTGGTAGACTTGGATGATGAGATGCATCATTCAAGGCAAGGAATTGATCATATATGATGGTCTTCCTTGGTATGGCTTGGGTGTAAGAAATTACATCCAAGACAGAAATCGAATTAACCTTTGATTTCCTGGTATGGCTTGGGGGTAAGAAATTACATCCAAGACAGGAATCGAATTAACCTTCGATTTCCTGGTATGGCTTGGGTGTAAGAAATTACATCCAAGACAAGAATTGAATTAACCTTCGATTTCCTGGTATGGCTTGGAAGCAAGATGGGTTCCAAGAGGGCGAGCTTCACAGCGGCCTAAGGACATGTCCCAGTACTGCACACGTATCCTTTTTATTAAATAAGAATTGAGATTAGTTTTAATTAAGTAATTGAAGTTTAATTGCAAATTAGATTAGTTATATATATATATATTTGTTGTATTCTAACAATTTGTTTTGCAGGGCAATGATCTCTAACTAGTAGGGACATTACAAAAACTTAGCTACCAAATATTGTTCTGAAGACATATTGAAAGAGATTGGTATTTGTTTAGGATGCCTTGTGTCTGTGGATTATTCAACGACCAACCATGTACTTGGGATCTATGCTTTGCTTTGCATTAATATCAACCTTGCTGAGGAAATCTCTACAAAGATTGAAATCATTTTAGTAAACGGTTCTTGGATCCAAAGGTTGAGGTTGAAAGGCCCAACACCCCCAAATCTCAAGTAAATAAGCAAAGTTGAACTACTCAGCACTCGACAAAACTCGCTAAGCCCTTGGGAAAAAAAACTCGACAAAAACTCAGCAAAAACCCGGAAAAACTCGGCAAAAAACTCGGCAACTTAAAAACACGCTTAAATTTAATAAAAATGCATTTTTTTTGCAAAATTTAATGAGAAGATGCATCCAATGAGTCAATAAATGACAACACAAAAGAAACAAGCTGATTCCAGATATATTTAAATGCAAAGTGTCTACAAAATCGCATCCTCATGAGGAATGCTGATGGCTAGAAGCTTGAAAGCAATATAGTAAATAGTTTTTGTAAAACCAAAAGTAAATACATCATTACAAATTACAATTACAACTTCCTCTTCCCAGCTCTAGCAAAAAAATTGCGAGAGGTAGATCTAGAGGGTCCAGTCCTAGAAGTATGCAGTGGGCGTGTGAGTGTCTGTGCCTCCTCGCTCGGTATGGCTGGCTCATCCTCCATCATGGCTGAAGCTATGTCTCCACCTTCTTGTGGCACTGGCAATGACCCCTCATCCTCATCCTCTTCCTCCTCAATGTCATCCAGCGTGAAACCAAATCCACCCCCCTCCTCCTTCATAGCCTGCCTCTCCAAATCAATGATCTCACCCTCGAAAAACAATGGAGGCTGCTTGTGTGATGTCCAATCATTGTAAGGATCTATATCATCCAAGTCAATTGGACCACCTTTTATTTCCTCCACCTTCCTTACGCGCAATCGAAGGTTATATTGCATGAAGACAAGGTCATTGAGGCGTTTCTGCGCTAACTTGCTCCTCTTCTTTGTGTGGATTGCTTCAAACAAGCTCCAATTGCGGTCACAATTGCTTCAACGTTCCCCCTTCTCAGCCGAAAACCCAATCAAAAAACCCAAAATGAATTTGTTTTGTGCTGTTTTTCCTTATCACGCACATGCGGCCAAGTTTTTGACTCGGACTCACCGAGTTTTTGACTAAAACTCGGCGAGTAAAAGTCGTAAATACTCGCTGGGCAGAAAAACTCGGCAAGTTTTTGCAACTCGCCGAGAACCTGTCGAGTAGTTCAGCTATGCAAATAAGGTTAACGGGATGCTGATCGGTCAAAGTAGGTTGAGAGTTTAGTGGATTCTCCTAAATATAAGTGGCTGGATTTAAATGTAAACTCTAATACTTTTGACATTGCATCATATCTACTTGGTATCACTAATGAGAGGAGAAACCATGCCTTAATAAGGATGTCTAGGCTCCCCCTTTACCTAATGGAGTTGATGGAAGAAGAAAAAGGTAAAGTGGTGGCCTTTGAAATCCCAATGGAGAATGTTGATGTTCTCCCTTACTTGGAAGGCATGGAGATGTATGCCATTGGCGATCCTAAGGCATAAACTTTGGTAGATGACTTTAACACTAGTAGTAAGTCGAAGGAAAGAGGACCAAAAAGGGATCGAAAGGGACCTAAGGATAAATCAAAGGGTAGGTCTAAAACTCTTGGAAAGAACTAAGTCTATATATGTCAAAAGGAGCAACACCAATGATTGCAGTTTACTCATAGAAAAGAAGATTGATTGGGGACACTACATTATCCTTTTTGGCTATTCCTAAATGGTAGTAGTATTTATTTGTTTAGTACGAATATAATATACCTTGTGTACATTATTTCTTGAAAAGTGTACCCTTTGTACATGTTGTGGTATGGAACAAAAGCTAGTTTTATTATGTGAAATATTGTTTGGGAATCACATAACGTTTTGACAACATTGAAAATTTTAGTTGAGGGCTTACAAGGGCTTTCTCAAAAGGATTGGGTCCTTGAGAAAGTTGTATCCTTAGTTGGGAGGTGTAAGTGAGTGGGGTGATGTCATTTTTCATGCTAGTGGGAGTAAGAGAGCTGTTGAGTGATAATAACAGCTACAGGTAGTAAGGGATCTAATGTGTAACGTCCTGTTTTATTTCTGAAGGCTAAAATGGAGGAAAAAGAATTAAAACGAATTATTTAATAGTATTACCTAAACTTTAAATTAAAAGGCAATATTATTAATAACTAATTAAAGTGGCTTTAAATAAAGATTAATTAAAGTCACTAAAATATAACTGTGCTGGAACCGAATTATATATTATTTAAAGAGGCTTTGGTATTGATGTTGGATACCTGATGAATATTATTATCCTCAACATTGATTTGAGAGTTTTCTCAGATTAATTCTTATTCGGATTTGGAGCTTGGGAATCACCATTTTTGACATTGTGAAATCTGTCCTAAATGGACTTGGAGAAATCATTCAGATTCTTCAGATGATTTTATAATGGAGGCATGGGCATTAGCATAGAGAGGAAATATATCATCTTTTTGGCTGTATTCCAGGGGCAGCGCTATTCTCATCTTGAGTGGTATTTGTAGTTGGTCCATAATGAGCAAGATGGCAAATATTTGATACTGGTGATAGAAGTCTCATGTTTGATGGTTTTATGAAAATTTACATGGTTTCATTATAAAAGATTAGAAAGACTTCTTGGTATGTTTATTATTTATACCGTGAAAATACTTTCAATTGTGGGCCTCTATGGGCAAGTATGATATATATCATTAACAGCACTGTTTTATTATTTCCATTAATGCAAATCATGTTTTCCTAAGCATACGTATTTTGGAGGTGCATCCAACATTGTTTTGGGGATGAAACACGTGGAAACCGAAAGATACATTCCCTAGCGACTGTGCAGGAAGGCAATCTTATTATTGGAATGTATTTGTGACGAATTCATGCCTAAATCTGTGTGGCTAGTGATGAACTTAGTGAAGTGTTCTATATTGAATGAAATAGTTCTTATTTTCCTTGCACATTGACTGGAAGGATGTTGATGGTGATTGGTAATATGGGAGGCTCTGCATGTATTAGTTGTTAGTAGAATACAAGACTTCTTATTACCACCCGATATTTGGGGAACCTGTGGAAGACAGAAGAGCAGTCATTCATGGAAGCAAAGAGGGTAGTAGGATTCACCTATACAGGCAAAACACGTGTGGTCAATTTATTGGGTGCAGATATACCCGTGATAAGGAGTATTCTCGAGTGCAGTCATGCATTCACGATGGAGCAATCTATATTCACGTTGAAGCTATCTCAGATTGCACAGGTAACCTCACATGGGAGTAAAATTATTTATTTACTTGAATAAAGTTGATTGCAACAGCTCTGGAAGAATATATTTCTGTTGCAGACAGCAAAAGTCTTTTGTATTCAGATTTCATTATAATGAAAGACTGCCAACTGCTTGTCATTGAGATGCTATGAAATGATTTTTGTCCCAAACCTCAAAACCACAAGTTCCCTAACACATCTGCTCATAAATTCCATGTCAAAGACAATATGTTAATTGCTTGACCAAAATTCCACATGTGAAAATTTTGGATAGGAATTCTACAAATAACTTTTCTATTAAAATACCATTGGACCTTTAGTAAGATTGCATGTAAATAAGACAACTGCATTAATATCAAGGCTTTATAATTAGTTTTGTAATTCTCTGTGCTTTTTATGTGTGATCTCTTCCATGTATACATGGTGAATTTTAACAAGATAAAATTGATGTGAACATTGTGAAATATTTGCTTCCAACACATTATGAATTAAGTCATTCAAATTGATATTTCAATTGGTATTGTTATATTACTTAATTTTTTCTATTTATTTCTTGTTTGTGTGAAATATGACTTTTGGCCAAGTACTTTATTAGAAAGTTGGTCCACAATGCCAATCCTAGTATGTGCTGCATGATTCATGCTCTCTTTGCAATGTTTTTATTTGATGCTTATGCTTTTATCTGATTCTAAGGTGTAGGGGTGTGACTTGTAATCTAGGCTAAGCTAATGTTTTTTTTCCTGTAGATCTCCTATCTTATTGGACTTCTTTTCATATAATATTATAAAATGTATTTGTGGTTGCGTTGTTTGGAAATCCAACCATTTATTATAGAATAGCTTCACATGTTCCTTGAATCTTTACAAACAGATAAAATATTTGATATAGAATAACTTTACATAATCCTTGAATCTTTACAAACAGATAAATATCTTGGTAGCAACTAATGTTGCTGAAGAAGGCCTTGATATTCAAACCTGTTCTCTTGTAATACGCTTTGATCTTCCAGACACTGTGGCCAGCTTCATACAATCTAGAGGTCGTGCACGTATGCTAGAGTCTGAATATATTTTTTTGGTTGAAAGGTATTCTTTGCATTCTTGTCAATGTCTCTGTGCATTGCTTCTGTTGTTAAATGTTATAGTTGTTCCATATACTGCCAGGATTCTATGTATGCTATATTTGTCGAACATATCTATTTAATCTATCCTTCTGACAGGGGAAATTTTGCCGAGGAAAAATTAGTCAAACACTTTGTAACTGGTGAAGAACAGATGACAAGAGAGGTCTTGGATCGAACTCCAGAAGGTGCAGATCCATATGAAGATGAGGAAGATCAAATATATAAAGTAGATAGTACAAAGGCAACCATCAGCACTGGATGCAGTGTCTCATTACTCTATCATTACTGCTCAAAGCTTTCTAAAGATGAGTATGTTCCTGAAATTTGTGATTATTTCTCTCCAATTCATTTTTCTTAATTTTTGGTAGCTTGATTACTTAACTGTATTTCTAAATTGAAAGTCTTCAAGTTCTGATAGTTTATGCTAATACTGTTGTTATTTGAATAGGTTTTTTTGTCCCGTTCCAGAATTTTCCAACTTTGAAGAACCAGGAGGTGTGAAATGTTGTATAAGTCTTCCATCTAATGCACCTTTTCGGCAAGTAGAGGGTCCTATATGTTCTTCAGTGGAAAAAGGAAAGAGGGTGGCATGTCTAGAGGCATGCAAACTCTTACACTCTATAGGTGCTCTTAATGACTATCTTTTGCCAGCAGAAGACGAACAGGATGAAGGCAGTGAAGACTGCCCACGTTCCGATTCACGCAAGACTAAAGGTATGTCCATCTTTTTGTTTATGTACAGGGTGCTTTCCATGCTCCACTATTTTTGGTATATTGGAGTTTTGAATAATTACGCTTCTTGATTTTGTTTTTGTTTTGATAATAGAATGATTATGCATTTATTGAAGTTTGAAATGATTGTTTAATTATATTCACGCAATCATAAATTTTAACTTATATTATTTAACACAATGCTAATTATTTGTATCAGGAGCTGAGATGGGAATGGAGCTTTATGAGATGTTAGTTCCTGTTGCTCTGAAAGGAGGATTGAATGAATGCACAAAGCCTGTTTGTCTTAATGCTTATTTGTTGAAATTTAATCCTATTCCTCCAGATAGAGAGTACACACAATTTGCTCTTTTTATTGAATCTACTCTACCCATGCAAGCAGCGACCATGAAGATTGAGCTTCATCTGGCTCATGGGAGGATTGTCAATACAGAGTTAATACCTTGTAGGAGTTTGGAATTCGATCCGATTCAGGTAACATGATTAACAGTTGCAGTTTGTTAAATATCTGTAAATTCAGTATTTGATTTTGTCAAGATACATTTTAATTCCATGCATGGTTGTCTTTGCAGCTTGCAGAAGCACTAAAATTTCAAGAAATATATCTCAGAATCATACTGGACAGGGCAGATTTTGAGAACGATTATGTGGAAGTAGGTAGGGAAGATAGAAACCAGGGAAACCCATCAACCTCCTATTTGCTGCTTCCAGTTCAATCATGTGATGCAAAGAAAGACATTACTATTGAGTGGAAGATTATAAAAGACATTCTGTCGTCCCCTGTTTTCAGTCTTACATCACAAAAAATGCCTGAAAATTTTGGTGAGGGACACCTACTTGAAATGAGAGATTATTTGAGGTTGGCTAATGGTTGGGTACCTATGCAGACTCTAAAAAACTCCTTGGTGCTTACAACACATGATAATACATTCTATTGTATTGTTGACATCCTTCATCAGATGAACTCAAATAGCAAATTTGGCATTTCTTCAGAGTACAACTATGCAGAATATTTTCAAAAGAAGTAAGTTTAAATGTTCTAGATTGCATGAGAATTTTTATGTTTGGTAACATAAAGAATTTGGGAATAACTTAAAAGCATAGTTAGCTGGAAACTTCAGTTTGAGCAAGTGGACACATTCTTATATCCACATCTAATGGTGACTGGATTTAAAATGTTTATATAATAAAAATGATGTTCTTATTCATTTACTTCCTTATGCTAATTTCAAATGATTTTCTTTCTTGCCTCCTTTTACCCTACATGAATGTGTGACTACAGTTGATTTTTTTTTGTTGTTGTGCTAAATTGTAAGATCACATGACTAGCATGTGTTTCAAAACATAAATGACAAATATCATATATTCTTGTATAAGGAGGGTGATATTCATCTCTCATACAACCTTTGCCTCAGTATTTGGATACAATTTATAGTGCATGTAATATTGTATTTGAGGCTATTGATGCCTCCACTCACTAATAAGAAATCCAACAATTCGTCGTAGTATGCCATGCTTCCGAGTGACATGCTTGTTTCAAATGCTTTAGTGTCAATTTCCATTTCTTGATGCCACTGACACTGCTATTGGAATCCAAAAAAGAAAAAGAAATTGCTGCAAACCCTAGCATTGAAAAATAAAATAAGTGCTAAACCTAGCTTTGGAAAAGTAAAAAAAAAAAGTGAATAAATCTAAGAAATTTTGAACAAAAGCTAGCATGGATTAACTCGAATGCATTAAAATCACAGTTGTACATGTAAAAGCCAATATTTCTCAAAGCTTGGAATTTTTTAAAATGTTAAACAAGTTTGAAAAGGCTGAAAAGAGAAACTAAGAGAAGAAAATCTGAAATATCAAAAATCTATAAAATTTCTCTTGTACAATTGTTGAATTCAATACAGGATGAGTTCAAAGGCATTTAAATCGTTTCTTTGTGAGTGAGTGTTGAGGGCCTGTAGCGCTTATTTACGAAAAAACATGCATATTTATAGTGCATTCCTACATGCGTGCTATGTTTTAGATGAAATAATAATTAATTGTTCTATATTAACAAAGGAGAGGAATATTGGGCTTTGGTCCATAGCTCAAACGGTTGGTAAGGTTGTGCCAAGGCTTTGGGTTTTTCCCATGTTGGTCCAAGTTTCAACTCTCATTGGTAGGGTTTATCTGACGGTTGGGTTGTTTGAGCTTGCTCAGTTGTCCATTGAGGTATTCTCGCCTTAGCTCTCCCCCTCCATGCCCCAAAAACTCTACAAAAAGTAAGACCGAGACAAGGTGTGGTTGGGTCGTTGGGTTGGGTCTCGCTAGGTTATCTCATGATATCATAAAAAAAACTAAAGGATCGGAATACTCCTTATATAAGCAATTAGAAACAGTGTTTGGAAATGATCAAGAATTAAAGACAAAATAGAAAGATACTGAATACTAACTAATTGACCTACAAAATAGAAAATTACTAAAAATTAATTAAACAACTTAAATGACCGTTATAACCTAAATATCACAATATTATTTTAATATCCTCCCTTAATGGTCATTCTACTAACTACTATGCAAAAGATTTGTCATGATTTGCTGGTCTTTTGGCCATCAATGCATAGAATGCTGACTCCTCCTTTGAATGGTCTATGACATGAGCTTGCTATTGAGATCCTCCCTTGTTGGATTTTTGATCAGCCAACCGCTTTTTGCAAAACTTCTTCATATGACCAAGGTTACCATAATAGTGACACCAAAAGTTTGCCAAAAGAGAACCTATGCTCTAATACCATGAAATAATAATTAATTGTTGTGTATTAACAAAGGAGAGGAATACTCCTTATATAAGCAATTGCAGATGATCTTTCCATAACGAAAATGGTTGAGAACTAAAGACAGAATAGAAAGATATTGTTGATGCATGTTTTGTGACACCCTACAACACACAATAAAATACCAAGTATTCTATTGTCTCTTGAACAAGGAAATCTCAAATGCTAAACAATGTGATCAATTAAGGCTACCCCAAGGTTTACACATGTTATATCTAGACAATGCAATGGGATGACTCAGTGAGATGATGTGATTTTGTTGGTATCACAAAGTGACTTACACTTCACTGGAACTTGAATGCTAGGCTGACTTGAATTTCAAATAAAAGACAAAAGGATGAAGGGTTAGATAATCTAATCTAAAATCCTAAGGACAATGATAATAATGGATAGTGCTTTGATAGACAACTTCCTATGGAACTACTTTCTATAGCTCACATCGCTATAGAAAGAGTGCAATCTTCTAATGTAGTGAAAGATTTTCATATTGTAATACATCATTCAAATACCCAATGCTAGCGCAATGCAAATAAACATCCACAATCAAACTATTGCCAAAATGAGGTTCAGACTAACCATACTTTGAAATTTGCAATCAACAAATCACAAATGGTATGAACCAAGGAACTCATAACATATCTCCACATTTCTCCATTAAAATCAATTAATTTTAACTAAAACTTGAGAAGTAGAAGCCATGCAAAATGTTGAAACAACACAGAAAGATCCACCATATCTTCAATGAAAATTATGTATTTATTCTATCATAGTTTTGGCAACACTTTGTGATCTCCTCCTCCTCCTCCTCCTCCTACTTGCTTAAAGAACTATTTCTCTATCAACTATTCTATCAATAACCTTTACAAATGAAAAAGCCAACCCTTATATAGACTTTGAGGTACAAATGAAGGGCCAAATTAATTGTAAATCAAGGGCCAAGAAAATTCAATGAAATCCTAAGTTGAGGTAGTTATAACTACCACATTATACATTTAATATCCGCCAATGATAAAATGACAAGTCCTTAAATGCACATCTTTTTGTGAAAAAACACCAATGAGAAAAATGATTTGTAATATCTCATTAAATATGATTCCACATGCCAACTTGTTGATGAGTCAGGTTCAATGAATCCAGACATGCTGACTTGTCATTATTGGATTGGTTGAGATGAGTAGATGCCACCTTAGCTTGCATTTGTTGTAAACTTTCATCCTTCATCACGAAAATGTCTTTGCATCTCTAGCAATATCTCTTGATACTCAACATCATCTAGTTTTTTGACTGATTGTGATGGTTCATATTCCCAAATTGCATCATCTTTATCATTCTTTCTTTCTTGGAGGCTCTGGATCTTGACCTTGTGTTGTTGCATCCTTCATTCGCCATCAAATGAGTTTGTAACTTTGATTAACTCTTCTAAAACTATCTTCCTTAGGCTTCATTGTGTATTTCCATCTTTATCTTTGGAATTCTTTTGCTATCTTCTTCCTCTTCATCAATGTCTTGGTCCTTGATGTCTTTGATTTTGAGCACGTCCACGTGATGTTTTTCATCCTACATCATCATAGAGCAACCCTTGAAAAGTTCTCTTGTATTATCTTTCATTTGTACTTGTCTTCTCCGAAATGTATTCCTTAGCTTTTCCTTTGTATTTCAATCTTGAATATCTTGATGTTGTCTTCCATCAATCATGTTGAGTCCTTCATCATGGATCAATCTACCTTTGTCATCCTCTTGAAGTGTTGAATCTGTCTCCTACTCCATCATTCCATGCTTTCATTTCGTAAATCATTCCTTGGATTCTTGATCTTCTTGTTGTAGATGTATCCTCCATGTTGTGATTGCATTATTGAGGTTATTATGCCCTTCTCCTTGTTGAGTTCTCATTTTCCATCCGCCTCCTTATTGCAATCATACCTGAAAATAGAACATAGCTTAAATCATGATTGTGAATGAAATTTCAATTCGGGAGATCTGTAGTGAAATGTGAGGAAATTATGAAACAAATATTGGAATAAAAGCTCAGAAACTTGCACTTTAAATTCATTTTGATAGACATATTTTAAGGGAAAATTATGAAACAAATCCCAGGATAACATCAACAATTGTTTGACAAACCCCTCTTAAACCCTAGAAAAGATGCTTCAAATGTGGAAAATGGCATCTTTCACTTGCAAAATGAAGCTTCACGTCTGGAAAATGCTCAAAATGAGGAGGAAAAACACTTGGATCTGTATGTAAATCATTAATTCATCTTTGATGAATCACTTCCTTTTCACGTCTGATTTGATTGCTTGACAAAATTTAGCCTCCTTTATCAACACTTGCCTTTGAATTCTGGTTTCCTTGAACCAATTCGCACCATCTGCTGTTGAATTCGCTATGATTTGTCGATTTTAGTCTTTTAGATTAATTCAATACTCAGAAAATAGGAATTTAACTTAATTTCCAGATTATATGAATTGCTGTTAGTACTTAGGAATTTCCAGAATTAAGTAAAAGTTAAGAAATGAACAAAATGAACACACAACACACAAGTACCCTGGGAAAACCTCCTAGGAGGAAAAACCCAGCAAGAAAGATCCTCAGATCTGATTATGCCTTAAATACAATATTCTGATTACAACACTTATCTCTGATTGCTGTCCAAACAGCAAGCTGCCAAGGTGATGTAGAGTGATGCCCTAGTTGTAGATGATCAAGACATCCACCAGCAGAAGATAACTTTGATAGGCTGAAGGAGCATGTAGCTAAATGTTCTTGCAGTTCACCAAGGAGCAGATTCGCCAAGTGGAGGAGGGCAGATCACATTTAGGAGCAGAGCAGATCGCATTGTATGTGTGGTGTGAAAATTGTATTTACTTCATTTGATGAACTCATATATATATCTTCCTCTAGGTATAAACCTCTAAAGTCGGCTTAGCATAAAATAACCTTTATTTTATTTATTATTATTCCTTAGCATGTTTTTATAAAGCCACATCAAGTGGCGTGAGGATAGGGTCTGCCCTATTTTATGTTGGTGTGAGAGAGAGGGCCCAGCCCTTGGCGGATTCCAATGTTGCCTTAAGGCAATTGGAATCCGCATTCTACCTAGTTACAATCAACATGATTCACTTTGAATTGTGTTGAGATTGACTTTGTTTTCTTCATGAATCGCCTCCCATTTCGGTGTGTGTTGGTGACATTTTTATGGACAATTGAACACAGAATAAAGTATTGAATGCTCTATCCTCTCTTGAACAAAGACTTCTCAAATGCTGAAGATTAGCAAAAAGGATCACTTGAGAAGACTCCAAAGTTCTTGATGTCAAGTCTTGACGTGTTGGATAGCTTCAATGGTATTATGTTTTTGTTGTGCATGCGAGTGGACTTACATAGTTGTTTTTTGCTCAATTGAAGCTCAATGAAATGACGTTCTTCAGATGATGTTGCAATATTGCTCTTTCCTACTACTAATGATCTTTGATTAAAAAAAATGAAAAAGAATGCTATGCCAATGCTAAGAATGCAAGACAATGGATAATGATCTTTGATTAAAAAAAATGAAAAAGAATGCTATGCCAATGCTAAGAATGCAAGACAATGGATAATTTCAAGTGAGCTCAACTAAGCTTTGCTTTGACATGATATAAGCATCTTCACGATGCTAATGCAATCTTCTAGGGGTAGTCTTGTGACCTTTTTCAGACATCGCCCCATTGAAGATGGGGACCCTCTCCTTTCCTGCTTTCTAGGTTTTTATTAGTGCCTCGTGGCCTTCCGCTTCAGTTTTGTTGGTTCTGTCAAGTTTTGAACAATTTGAGTCCGAAGGATTGAAAGTCAGTTTGTGCAAGCCAAGTGATAACAGAGTCTAGACACCATCAAAGTGCCTAGAAAGGCCAAACGACGAAGAATGCATTTGATTTGAACGAATTTGAACAACTTTCTATTTTTAGAAAGTTTTCCCTATTTTTTAGGGATGTCTGCTTTTTGCTTTTTCGAAGTGGGACCTAGGATTTGCACTAGTACCATCGACCTATACCGATCGTGATAATTTTTTTTAAGTTTTGACCCAAAAAGCTAAGATCCTACATTTTAGGGGTCATGACGCTTTAGATAGGTTACCTAAGTTTGGATTTCAAATATCATTCTAATGTGGCGAAAATTGGTGAAATTATCAAATTTTGGAGTTTTTCAATTTTTTTTTTCTCTAAGTCTAGCTAATCAATGTGTGATGGTGGATGTTATGATAGGAAAGATCAAAAGTCCGCCTATGATGAAGAAGGTGGCTAAGTCTCCAAAAATCCGCCTTGGTATATGGTGCCTGAGACGGGAAAAGTCTGCCCTACCTTGCCTTGAACCAGCTCAAACTCCGCCCTCCTTGGTGCCTAGGAAAAAGTCCGCCCAGTGAGAAGGCAAGGTCATGAACTTTAAAAAGTCCGCCAAGGTGAAGGTGGACAAGACTTCAAAAGTCCGCCCTCAAGGTGCATGAACCATCAAGAAAGTCCCCCCAAGCATGATGATGGAGGTGCCAAGAGTTGTGACATAGAGCCTTCAAAGTCCGCCCTATGAGCAAGTGTGGTGCCTTGTTTAGTTCCACCTATTGCTTAAAGTCCGCTCGATACTAGGTGTGGTGCATTGTCTTGTTCCACTTATCTCCCAAAGTCCGCCTTGTAAAGTGAAGAAAAGTTTCTAAGTGTTTTGCCTTGAGCTCTTGAAAGTCTGCCTTAGGATGAATAGAATAGTTCCTTGCCTTGTGTCATGAAGCCTACAAAGTCCGCCTTAGGATGAACATATGCAATTTAAGGAATGGCTTAATGTCCGCCTTCTTGAGGATTGTTCCAAGTTTTGTTCCACCTATGCCCTAAAGTCCACCCTTGTATTGATTGCAAGGTTTTGAGTGCACAAATCCAACCCCTCCAAAGTCTGCCTTGAGGGAGATCTAGTTAAAATGCAAGGTGCACATGTTTCATGAAGTCCGCCTTGTGGTGTCAAGGCAAGTTCCAAGTGTAAGAAGAACCCTGCCCTTAAGATGAAGATGATTGTGTCACAAGCTCTCTAAACTCCGCCCCGTTGGTTAGGCCTTAAGATGGCAAAATGAGATTGAAAGGTAATAGAACCACTAAACAAGACTGAGAGGAGCTAAAATGATTATTGGTAAGTGCAACACAGGAAAATTTGAAGGTAAAATGATGAATTTGGAGGCAAGATAGTAACATTTTGGACAAGTGCTAGTGCCAAGACTTGTGTCAAGTACACAATAAAGTCCACCCTATATGAAGATGTGGCACCAACATATCAAATAAGTCCGCCATATGATTAAGGAGTCAAACTAGTCAACACAAGCTTGAAAAATGAGGTAAAATTCAGGGTGATGTTAGCATATTCAAGGAAATTCGAACTTTGAACTGAATTGGAAAGTTTTTTTGGAGAAGAGATATTGCAGATTGAGGAAAGATTTGAACTTCGAACTAAATTAGAAAGTTCTAAAAAGAAGATATTTGGAGATCAAGTTCGAATTTAGGATCGATTCTCAAATTAGAAACTTGCACTTGTGAAAGTTCGAACTAGATGAAGATGATTGTGCAACTCAAATAAAATTAGAAACTTTCTCCATGAATATTCAAGACTGAAACTGATTTAGAAACATGAATTGGAAAGATATTTGCGTGTTTCTAATTGTGAAAACCAACTCTAATACAAATAAGACATTTCTCCTTTCATTTCTGCACACGAGTTCGAGTTTTCTAAGTGTTGAGAGCAAAAATAAGAATTATTCTTGCAGGTTGAAGGAGTTTGAAAGAAGATATTCACACGTTGAGCGTAGTTTTGGAGGTTTTGAAGGCATTAATCATCATTTCCAACCTTGTTCTTCATAAACGCTGATAGATTTTGGAGTATAACCAGCTGATAGGAGGCAGATCATTCAAATTTTCTGAGTTTTTCTAAAAGATCCTTCTATCTTCTTGTCTTTTTCTTCTCTCTCCATCGAAGGTGAAGTTGGTTTTGAAGGCAGATTTATTCAATTTTCTGAGTTTTCCAAGTTTGTTGGAGGTGATTTTTATGGATTTATCCAAATTTTCAATAAGAAAAATCATGTTGGACTGAATTGGATGAGAGTTTTGAAGGTTATAAGACTTGGTTTTTGGATTGAAATCATAAGTATCCCTAGAGTGTTGAGTTTACATGTGAAAATTCCATTTTGTGACTAAGTGTCAAGAATAGAGTGAAATACTAACCACTTAGTCATCAAGTTCCTAAATATTTAATCTAAGTTCTGATTTCTAACTTAAGCTTCATGTTTATTCGCAGATTTCAGGCACAATGAAGTTCCAAGTAGACAAGGATGCTCCTCTTGAATCAATAATGAACTCAAAATGGAAGAGCGTCAGTGATACAAACCTCAGGCATATCAATCTGATGGAGTTTAAGAAGCGGATGTTCGGCTTAGATAACCTTGTGCCTACCGTGACCGCACATAAAATGATTAAGAGTGGTATTGTGCATGCTACTGGCTTTCTCCCTACTATGCAGTGCATGGAGTTGGTAGCTGAGTGCGCTAGGCAGTATAACCCTGTCAGTAGAGATGTTGTAGCACGGGATGGAAGAGTGCTGGCCAATATCAGTGATGAGGCCATAAGGGAAGCTTTTAGAATTCCAAAATATCATAATGCTGTGTATGTGACCAGGGATGAGGCTGATCGAATGTATCAAGACCATATGGAGGAGTATGAGGCTACCATCAATCATTCATGGTTGGACAAGCCAAGAAAGGGTGCCTCCAAGCTGTCAAGGAAGAGCTTGGTGAGGGCATATTTTAAAGAAGATACTGGAGACATGATTGTCTTGTTGAACAGAATAATAGGTAATCCCCAAGGCGCTCCATTTGAGTCTTGGATGTATTACTTCATAAACGAGATAATGAATGGAGTCAAGATGATTGACTGGGCTAAGATGATAAGCAATAACTTGGACAGCCAGTTGAGAAATCTGGAGGCAGATAGGATCTTTTACATGAGCTCATACTTGTTCTATTCCCTTGCTAGAACCTATAGATACAGAGGCCTCACCTGCAGAGGGGAGGTGGAAAGTGTTTGTTGAAAATTTTGTACATTTGGGGAAATATACAAAATTGTGGTTTCAACCACAGTGTGTGAGTAAAACTCTCCTAATTAAGGGAATGCTCCCCCTATCTAACTACAACTTTGAAAATAAAATGGGATGGGACAACAATCTTTTTTTTCCTTGAAGAAAGACAATATCATTTTCTCTTCACAGAAAAGGATAGCGATTTGATATAAACAGGATTAACCACTTTCAAAATGAAATGAGAGAAAAGAAATGAAGTTTCTTGAAAGCGCAAAGACTTCCGTCACTTCCTTCGGGACGGGACAGCAATATCAAGCTCAAAGACTTGATTATGTAAAGTCCTATCTACCCTTTTCTATACTAATGCTATAAAGAACAAATTATAGCAGCTCAAAGACTGAAATATCTTATTCTTTTCTACTTAAATGAATGGGAAATAGTATAAGCTCAAAGACTTACAACTATTTCTTACAAAATCTACTCCTAAGAACAAGTGAAAGCACAAAGACTTGCAGTTTTTCTCAACAAAATATTTGTTTTAATCTATATTAACCTCAACTACTTGCAACACAAAGACTGCGAATCAGATGTGATTAAGCTCTTTAAGGAACACTTGCAAGAAAGATAATATAGAACACGAACTCAAGTATGTAGCACAGAGACTCAAAGCTTGAGCAATTTCCTTCTATTCCTTTCAATTCTTGAATTTACACGTGAAAGCTCAAAGACTTCTTTGTTGTAAATTTGGCAGAGTTTTTGCTTGCTTTCCAAAAGATAAAGATTACAATAGACCCCTCAAGTATTTATAGAAGAGGAGCCTTGAGAAAAAGGTGGGAGGATCCTAACTAACTTGAGAGATTCTCTCAACCACCAAGACTTATTCAATAACTAACTAAGACTTCAATAACTAACTAAGACTTATTCCAACTACAGTCCTAATTGGACACAACTTGTAGTTGTCTTACATATAATTACAAAACTGCAAGTAATGAGTTAACTTGCAATTACAAATTTATTTTTTACATGTAACTTGTCAAAACAAAATTACAAATGCATAACTAAAACTATTCAATGTCTAAAGACATGACTCTAACTGCATCATCCTTTGTCTGTGATGATCTTCATGTCGCTTCAGGATGCTAGAAGTTGAAGTATTCTTGATTGGTAAAGATGTCTTGAACCGGAAAGGGAACTTGCATCCTTAATGATATTTGTGTCCTTGGCCAACGAACTTCAACCTTATCTTCTTGCTTGGGGTAGTATTGGATTTTCAGGAGGGAAAGAACCGCCTTCCTCTTTTCATGTCATGACCATCTTTGTCTTGAAAGCATTCTATGCTCTCAACCATGAATTGTTGTTGTATCTCTTCTTTGTATCATCCTCCAATCTTAAAATCTGCTGGCAAAATAAGGCCCATGCCTTAATTCATTGATTTGGTAGATCGTGTGTGCAAACCGGACTGACAAGGGAAGAGATAAATTGATACAAAAAAGGGCTCACAAGTGAATTTCAGGTTTTGGAAGCTACATTACATGTGTGGGAAAAACAAGAGCATTAACTTGCAAGTGTGGGAACAAACATGCAACTTCATATGCGTAATGGGTAAACACAAGTTTGCACTTGTAATTGGACCTTTAAAACTCATTTTCAAGTGATTTTTGAGTGCATTTTGGACCAATTTCGGGTTCTCGATGGCTGACCGCAGGTAGACTTTAAATGGGGAAAATGAATGAAGGTGTGAAATGAGTGGATGAAATGGTATGTACGGATGATGGAAATGAATATGACTGAAAATGAAAAGATTTTGGGAAGATCATCTTTATGAAAATGGGAAGAACTTTCAACATGTAATCCGGTTCTAAAAACCCGATTTTGAAAGGATGGGTATTTCTCATCTTTGCGATTTGGAATTTCAACAAAAGATGGTTAAATCTTTTATCCATAAGAGAAGAACAATTATTTTCATCCAACATGTAATTGAGATTTAAAATCCCGAATACAAGTAAAGAGGGAAAATGGGGAAGAACAATGCAATTATAAAATTGCTTTACAAAGGGGAAAATCTCTCTCACAAAACCGATTTCTTTTTGGGGAAGAACCAACATATTTGAAAACAAGAAAAATGAAACAAGAAGAAAAGAAATCTTACCTTGCTCCAATCTGAAAATGCCTCTTCAACAAGATGATTAATCAATCTTGGAATGAAGAAGACAATCCAATAAATAAACAAAAACCGCAATCCCAAACCCTTGCCACATTTTTGAAAAACGTCATTTGCAAAAAACGTGGTGTCAAATGGATGGAAAATGGCATGGAAAGTGGCCAAGACTCTTTCTAACCTCAACGCCTTAGCATACCAAGCAAAAACGGTTTATAAGATTGCTGATTCGTGGCATTTCAAATGGCAAAAAAAACGTGGTTGCTGTTATAAAGCAAAAAACCAGCAATCTTAACCTCCATGTGGCGAGAAAGGTGTCTAACAATGCAAGAAAATAGGAAGGAATCCTAAACACCTTCCTCCTCCAACAAATTCTCCACAAAAATTTGCTAAAAATCCTCAAAAAACGTTTTTCCCTTGCAAATCTGGTTTTTTCGGAACAAATAGCAAGTTTTAATTTGCATGAACCAATGAAAATCGGGTTTTTTGGAGGAAATAACAAGTTTAAAATTTCACTTTTTCAACATGTTAGGCAAAATCGGGATTTTTTGACCAAATAGCAAGTTTAAAATGTCAAAAATGCACTTTATAAGAAAAATCGGGTGTTCGGAGACAAAGTGCAAGTTTAAAATTGTCACTTTTTCATTCACAAGGCAAAATCGGGATTTTTGGAGAGAGATGCAAGTTTTATGCACTTGTAAAGGGGAAATAAAACCCCTACAACAAGTTATAACTTACTTGCACATATGTAATAGGGGTTTAAAATCCCTATCACATGTAAAAACCATTAAAGTAGGGATTTTTGGAGAGAACTACAAGTTTACTTGTAACTTAGCCAAAAAATTCCTATTTTAACTAAAAAAGTCAAAAAACAATAAAAATAATAAAAACAACAAAGGGGAAATTTAAAACAAATTACAAGTATTCATCTTTTAATAAAAGTGTACATGTAATAAGCTAAAAATTCCCCTACAAAGACCAAAACAATGGACATCATTAAAACTTGTAGTTTGAAGAAAATTCTCCACCTGCAGTCGGGATTTTAAAACCCGAAATTGAAAGAAAGACATAGCAAACGAACCCAGAATTTGACGAAATTCGAAATGTAGTTCAAGGATGGACTGAGGATTAAGCTAAACCAAGGATTAGTCGAAATTCTGCCTCGAGAAGCGCGCCATAGAGTAATTTTTTTCATTTTTTCACAAATTTTTTATGTAATGGTCCTTCATTTTTGGAAACAAAAATGGGGACAACAGGAAGCAAGGAGAATTAGTTCCCTGTCTACGATTAGCTGCACATGGAAGAAATGTTACAATTCTATAGGGTAAATGATACTTTTTTGATGCATATCACACGAACACTTCAAGGTGGATTACATTAGAGACTCTCTCAAGAGTCTATGGACTTCATAAGCAGATTCGGGTATTGGTATATTCAATACCCGAGATTCACCTATATCAGAATTTAGGGATTTTCCGGATCTCCCTATAAGCTCCCAATCTATCCTACCAACCGAGTTGTGCTGCTAGAAGTTGTTAGGCAACTAGAAAGCTATATGATAGTTCAGAGAGAGAAGCAGAAGAAGGCAGGAACATTCTCTCTCACTATTGGAAATGGACTAGAGACATGCCCATCATCACAAGCTGCTGCCATTGCAGAGAAAGAGTTGGCTTGGTACCCCTTCTATCAATACAAGGCAAGAGGGAACTTTGATCCATCCCATAAGATGAAAAAGGTAGAAGGAATGGTATTTGAACACAGAATTGATTTGGAAGATTATTGGACTAATTCAGTCGATAGTTTCGAAACCAGAAGAAGATTTTGGTCAAGGATTCCCCTAAGTATGGTGAGAGCAACAAAAGTATTCAAAGTTGCTGATCAAGTAGAAGACAATCCTGAGCTTTAGCAGCCGGGCTTCGAGAAGATAAGAAATGAACCATTGGCCTTGATTGATTGGTCAGACGAGGAAAAGTCAGATTTGGCAGACCTTATGAGATCAGTGGTCGAATACTCCAAGTGGTGGACATCTGAGAAGACAAAGCAACTGAAGTCTAAAGGTGTTGACCTAGCTTATGATTTGATGGGAATGGATGACTATGTCTTCCAACCCTGGTATCTCTACAGGCAATGCTCAGAATCCAGAAAGTGTTTGGTCCCAGAAAAGAAAAGAACTTGTTGGAAGTTTTGGAAAGGCCAAGGGAAGGAAAATTGTTGGGGAGAGAC
This sequence comes from Cryptomeria japonica, assembly GCF_030272615.1. Taxonomy (NCBI): domain Eukaryota; kingdom Viridiplantae; phylum Streptophyta; class Pinopsida; order Cupressales; family Cupressaceae; genus Cryptomeria; species Cryptomeria japonica. The sequence goes on from NC_081413.1 coordinate 44,665,826, forward strand.
GTGAATCAAACGAAGGTCATTCCATTTGAGTCCCGCATCTGTTGTGCTTGACCAGAATGCAGTTGAAGAACGCAACTACCTGGCGCGTCTTCCTCCCGCCCTCCCCAGGGGCGGGTGGGAGAACTAGAATTCCCACTTGGGGGTGGGTTGGCAACGTGTGTGGGGATGGGTGGGGGGTTGATGGGCCTCCCACCCAACTCGAGAATTCTAGTCGGTAGATTCGTTGTAGCTGAGAACCTATAGTAGTTCGGCTGGTAGCTATTTTCAAAACGCAGTTCCTGTTCCGATATAGTTGGGGGGCGTCACCATAGAATTGTAATTGTAGGGGCCCTCCCTCCCGCCTACTTAATTGACTCCCGTATCCATATCCAACAACCGTTTTATCTTCCTCCGACCCTAGGACCGTGTTAAATAATAGGGGCTTCCCACCCACCCGTGCCTTTCATATTATTTGGCCTCCCACCAACTTTCATTCCTCCCACCCGACATCGGTAGGGCTGTGGAGGAAGCATGTTTACTATGGACGACGGAGGCAGTGGCATGTTCGGATCAGGTAGCAACGACGATTCCTAGTTAGCATATGTTTGTACTAAGAGCAGTCTGGCCCCAGATTGAGTAGTGCTCGAGTGGCAGCATCAGGGGAAGTAGGTGCTTCCAACGGTCTAGTGATTGAAGAAAGGTTTGGGGTGATACGTCGACGAGATACGAGTGAGGGGCAAACGCCCCTACCTCTATATTGGGCTACCTCGATGCGGATCAACTAATCTTGGGGATAAGGTTGCACACTTGGACCAGAGCTATACGGAAAGTAGCCCTACTATAACTTGAAAGAAAGGAGTGGGGGGCATCGACTTTCGATCCAACTAGACGGCCAACTGGACTCAACCTTGCTGGGCCTTTACAGAATAAAGCTAGCAATAGAGAGCCTCTCGAGATAGAGCTTTATTCGGTCGCCTACTCTTTTCCATTTCGATCTGGGTAGAATGGTAATAAGTTGTCTCAAGCAGTAGACTCGATCTTTAAGCTTCTCCAAGCAATTAAGAGATCGTGACTAGGGCATTGAAGCACTCACCAGAGAGAACCGAAGAATAATGAATTATGGACACAGATTTAGGGGATAATGAAGTAAGAGTGCCTTCTCCTTCAATTGAAGAAATAATGAGAGAGGCTGTCCAAAACCTAGACAAGGAACAGTTCTTAGTAGAGCCACAGAGGTTGAAGAGATTGAGCCTCCAGTAATTTTTCTTGATGGTATAGTCACTGGACCAGGAGAGACAAATGGTGGATTTGATCAAGAGACTATGGAGCAGTCAACCATTTCTGATTGGTTGAAAGAAAGGATAAGGGCTAAAGTTCCTAATGAGACCCACTCTAAAGAGAATACATCAACAGTTTTGGCGAAAGTGAAAGAACCAGTTGTGATTAAACCACCTAAGCTAGCTAGGAAATTCTCTTTAATTTAGAGGGATAGTGCAGGGTTTAGAACGGTTCAGATAGCTGTACCAAAAGAAGGTAAAACTCGGGACAATGTTGCCCCGGAAGATTATAAGATTATTACAGTAAAGTTGGGTAAGCCTACTCAGGACCAAGAAGTCCAATACTTTGACGACTCTTGCAACACCCTCAAGGCAAGACTAGTCAAGGAGAAGGAAAAAAGAATGAAGGTCGAGGAAGAGAATCAACAGTGGAGGAAATATGTTCTCCATCTAACTAAGCCACTTAATCATGAGATACCAGTCACCCCTCCGCAGTCTCTTCTGCAAGAGTCGATGAAAGATTATGAGGACATGAAGGGCACGTTCACGCAAGTTAAGGAATGGATCTCAGATGCTTCGGCGCGTGTTGACATACTTGTGGAAAATTTGGTATCAGCACATGAGTCGGCTTCTTCATTGGTCAGCAAAATTCAGGACTTAGCTGCAAACTGGGAAGATATTGAAGAAATCCAAGATGAAATACTTCCACAATTGAGGGTTAGTTGAGGTCTATCAAAGCAAAACTTGGTAGATGTAGGTGTCATCCAGGCTGGGGATAAGTATGATTTTAACACTTGATATTATGCTTTGGTCACTAGGATTGAAGTCCTGAAGAAATCTAAAGCTAAGTGTTTTGAGATTGAGGAAAATGTCAGAGAGATTTTAAGTAAAGTGTTTCGTGTGGCATCAGAAATTTGGCAAAAAGAAGGTATACGAGAAAAACACCTGCAGGCAAAGAACTTGAGAGCCAGAGTTCAGTCGATCTTTTTCAAAGTCTCGGGGATGATTGATAAGGGCAATCTCTCAAGGATCGCGAGTTTTCTTTTCATTGACAAAAACTTTCTTGTCCAGGCAGTTGAGTGGGAATGCATCCTCACCACGTGTACTGATGATGTGGACATCGTTGACATCCAGATTAGTAACCTGCCAAGTGTCACTACGGAAGAGGTTCAGCTCGTTGTGTCCAGATACATTGAATCAACAAAAAGGGAAACTGGACACTCACCTCAGTGACAATAGCAGCTATGCCACATGTCACTCTTTTGCTTGTTCTAAATGATAGAGTTTTGAGAAACCCTAATTAGGGTTTATAACTTTCAATCTGGGCCCTTGATCACTGTTTGAATTCGACCGTTCATTATTTTCCGAAAACTATATAAGGCTACCTCCTCTCATTCGGAGTGTGTGAGGTTTTAGATATATTGTTGCGTGAAGGTCATTTTTCAAATAATACATTGCATCTGCGCTTTTTCTTAAGACTTTGTAATCTCTGTTATATGAGTGATTAGCATGGTTTCAATTTCCTCAACACATTAGTTATAAGTTAATTTAGATTTTCTTTCAAAGTTAGAATTGAATGAAGGATTTGATAAGTATTAATTAACGGTGTATCTTTGCTCATACTTTTGGTGAATGGATGATTTCCATTTCACTGTGCAAAGTTAGTTTGAGCCTATCCCCTATGTATGCCGACATTTCGATCATAAGCATAACCCGTTGAAGATTGCACCCGCTTTGTGTAGTTGTCCTTGGTGTGGCGAAGCAAAGTGCGGTTTCCCGAGAACACCTAGTTAATACCGTCTCCAGAGTTCATAGGTTTAGATGAGCTTCACGGCCGCCTAAGGACATACTTTCGTATGGCATTCGTATCCTTTTTATTAGATGAAAATTATGATGATGTTAATTTAGTATTAAAGATAGATTGCAAATTAAAAAATGGCTTATATATATATATATATGTTGTATTCTAACAATTTGTTTTGAAGGACAATGATCTCTAACTAGTAGGGACATTATAGTGGTATCAGAACCTTGATCCTGCCATCTTGCAGGGTAAAGATGAATCATTGAATCATTCTAGTCAATAAGAAGAAATCTGACAATACATGTATTCATGTGTATGCTTTGTGTTTGCAATTATCCATGTGTATGCTTAGTGTTTTTCAAGTGTATGCTCTTTGTTTTTTAATTCATATTTGTAGATGACTTAGTTTGAGAAAGTTAAAATCTGCATTGCTTGAAGACAAGCAAATTTGGGAGGGGTGGTCTGTAATATCCCCACTTTGAAATAGAATTTAATAATAAATGATAATAATATCCCCACTTTGAAATAGAATTTAATAATAAATGATAATAATAAAATTAAAATATAAAATGATATAATTTAATATGATTAATTAAAAATTAATTAAGTTAATGAAAAGTCAAAAGACATGAAAGGAAAAGTTGTGACTCCCTCAACAATGATATATAAAAGGGAGAAGAAAACCTCATTTGAGGGGGGGATAATTTGGTAAGGAGAAGTGCAGATCTGATTTAAATAATAAGTGCAGATTTGATTATGAAAGGTTGTGTCCCTTTCAAATGCTAGAAATAATGAAGAGTTGCACTCTTTCAAAGGGTGATAATGGTGAAAGGGTGTGTCTCTTGCCAAAGGGCATAGATGATGAAGAGGTGTGACCTCTCCCTCAAATTGAGAGATATAAAGGAAAGGAAATAAGGGAAAATCAGGGGAGGATAAGGGGTCTACTACGTGGAAAGAGGAAGAGGTCAGGTAAGTAATGAATGAAAACTTCATGTTATATATTAACAAATATAAATAATGAACATTTAATTATATACATTAATAAATATAATTAATACTCATTTAATGTATATGTTAACAAATACAAGTAATTAATATTTTTAGATATATATTAATGAATGGATAATTTAATATATATGTTAATAAATATAATTAATGTATATTTAATATATGTTAATGGATATTTTTATATTAAGGAATGGTTTTTAGGAATATGTGTAAACACGTGTTAAATGGATATGTGAAAATATATGAATACATATTAATGAACAATTAGGAATATACGTAATAAATAAATGTGAATATTGGTTAATGAACATTTTTATGAAAATATGTTAGGGAATACATGTTAAATTAGGAAAATGTAAATGTGAATTATAGAATGGAAAATAGTAATCAAATGCAAAAATGTATTATAAATGTGATTATATGATGGAGGCTATAGGGAGGAAACTCACTTAGTCTAAGGGAGGGATTATGATAATCCCTAGGGCAGTATATATACTGAAAACTGATATGCATATGTATGGCTTGGTTGATTAAATTCAACCAAGAAGAGACGGATCTAGCCGGTCCCCTCTGAGGACTTGGATGATGAAGGTATCACCCAAGGCAAGGAATAGACAAGGGTCTTCCTTGGATGGCTTGGGTGTAAGAGGACAGGATTCGAACTCATCTTCGATTTCTTGGAGGGCTTGGAACCAAGGGGTTCCAAGAGGGCGAGCTTGACGACCGCCTAAGGACATCTTGGAACCAAGGGGTTCCAAGAGGGCGAGCTTCACGGCCACCTAAGGACATTTTGGAACCAAGGGGTTCCAAGAGGGCAAGCTTCACGACCACCTAAGGACATCTTGGAACCAAGGGGGTGAGCTTCACGGCCACCTAAGGACATACTTTCGTATGGCATTCGTATCCATTTTATTAGATGAAAATTATGATGATGTTAATTTAGTATTAAAGATAGATTGCAAATTAAAAAATGGCTTATATATATATATGTTGTATTCTAACAATTTGTTTTGCAGGACAATGATCTCTAACTAGTAGGGACATTACATTAACCCTATCCCCTTTTCCCCTTTTTGAAAGTCTAAATCCCGAAAAATCCAAAAAAAGAGAGAGCCTAAAATTAATAAATCCATCTAAGTCCAAAAGCTTAAAAGACATTCATAAATGTAAGTCCCCCTTGAAATTTTCAGCATACACTACCCAAATAGCTATCCCACTAAAGTCGCTTGTTTGCACATATAGACCTTGGAATCAGTAGTGGTTTTTCAGGAGAGGATAGAATACCTTTGGGTATCTTATTCTAATGTTTCGTAGATGATAAAACAAACACCAACAGGTAGCTTGGTGATTCTCAAATCACTATCACAGACATAGACACCTTAAGATGAAGCATATCTATGATGGAATAGGAATTGAAGTTAAGCTTTGGCTAAGATGGGTTTAGTTAACCACCCGAGATACTTCACCGTTGATGGAGTACCGATAGTATGAACAACGAGGCTCACTTTCAATCATGCACATACATCTTTCACTCATCTAAATACTTAAAGAAAATTCTATTCTAATTTGTTTTGTCTTTTCAATGTTAACTTCTCTCATAAAAGTATGAAGAAACAAGCAAATGCTTCAAAACTCAATAAGTCACCATTAGTCCAATGATTTTATTAATTTTTGCAGCATCGAGCAACAATTCTTTAAAACTCTTCTAATCGATCCTTTACAAATGAAATGAATTGAGCTTATATAGAGCTCTCAATTACAATGAATGGCCAAGATTAAATTTGAATCAAGGGCCCAAATTTTGCCACCTAAACCCTAATTAGGGTTTATTACAACCAAAATACCTAATTATTGCAAACTATTAAATATCAGCCAATTGGAATGTGATATCAATTTGGCACAAAATACAAGGAAAAATTATCCAATAGGAAAAATTGATGCCACATGGTATTATAACAAACTATCTTTTAGAATCTTGTTGCTGTCATCCTTTTGTCTTTTTGCAAATTCAAAGAATATGGACGTCATTGATTCAATCTCAGTTATTGGAGCTGTAGGCAGGTTCTTCAATTGGTCTTCCAAGTAACTGACTTCATCCAAGCTTGAGGCAAACGTCTCTTCCAATCCTGGACTGGAATCTCTATTCTTGCTGGCAAGTACGATGAATGAATGCATATCATCTAGCTGCCTCTCAGAAGGTGATTCATCTATTCCAAAGAATATGACCTTCACACTCTCAACTAGCAAATTGGCATCAATATCAATTCCTTCGTGCCACTCCTTCTTAAGAATGGTCTTGGCTACTTCCAAAATCTTATCATGTATCAAATTAATTGCTTGATCAATTTGAGTGCATCCACCACTGATATCTACAAATGAGACCTTCCTCATGTGAAGCAAATTACACCATTGCTGGAAATTAGGTGATTGCCCATCTTTCAACAGTCCTTCACTTACCAAAGTCTGTCTTGGCATAATCTTCGTTACTTGCAATATGGGTATGGTGAAGTCTCTGGTGTAGACAAAAGTATCATATGCTGTCATGAGCGCTGGAGTTCTTTCAAGAATACCCATTGCTCTATCAAATATTTTTACTAGCTCCCTTACTAATGCATTCGCCCTTTTGAAAGTCTTATTAATCCAAGTATCCTTTAGTTGTGTTGAAGCTTTCATCTTTTCAAAGTCATCAACTGAGTCGAGAGAAGGCAATGGCAGTGGCGTAGCCAAAGGTTCTTGCTGCCTTAGCGGTAACTTGAGCTTCTGGAGATGACTTCTCAATACACTGTTTTCCTTCTCCAACTTCTTATTCCTCTCTACTTCCAGTTTTAGCTTGTCATGGGCTGTCTTCACTGTGTCATTCATGTTGTTAAATATGGATCGAAGAATAATGACAGCGATTCTGGAAGACTGATTGCCGTGAGTTATTGATCGTCTCCATCATTGAATCCAGTTTAAATACAAGAGGAATGGTTGCCTACGTAGGGACATGTCCATACGTGGCAGTTGCCACGTATGGGCATGTCCCTACGGAGGCAACCGTTCATAACAATTAGTTTGTTTATGTTTAATTTCCAAACTGTATGCTCTGTTAATATATCACTCTCTAGATAATAACCGATTTACCATTAGTTAGATTCATGAGGGCTATATCTTAACACTCCCTCTTAGCAGGAGTGGATCTAAGTAATTTTCTTGGGAGCATATTCTGTCATGACTTCCGACACAATTCGGGACAACATTTAATATAGTCTCATGACAATAAACTCAATATCATGATATCCGGCTCAGTCCGGGACAATCACTTAAGAAGTCAATCATGAGATGATCACATACTTTAGGATCAAGATATCCGGCACAGTCCGGGACAACAACTTAATGTAGTCAATCTTGACACTTGGTCAACTATTGTCAAGATCGTCACCTTGAAATAGTAACCTTAAACATAAGAAGATTGTCATCTTCTTGAACACAGTTAGAATATTGCAATATACATTTTATTTATTCATTCATGAACAAATTACACATGGTAGTAATTTCATCCTAATAATCTCAATTATAATCTAGTCATACCAAGTTTACTTCTCAAGTATTCTATCTTCAATCTTGCAAGTGGCTTGGTGAAGATATCAGCATTTTGCTCTTCAGTATTGATGTACACTAGTTTTATGACGTTTCGATCTACCATATCTCTTATGTAGTGATAAGGGATCTCAATATGTTTGGATCGATTGTGAAAAACTGGATTTACTGAGAGCTTGATACAACTCTAATTATCACAGTGAATTATTGTTGAATTCAGAGTTTTTCCAAATAATCCAAATAATAACTTTCTTAGCCATACCGCTTCACGAGCTCCCATGGAGGCTGCCATATATTCTGCTTCGGTGGAGCTTTGTGCAACTGCTGACTGTTTTCTACTGAACCAAGATATCATAGCAGAACCAAGACTGAAGCAAAACCCTGTAGTACTTTTACGGTCAGTGGTACTTCCGGCCCAATCAGAATCAGAATATCCTTCAAGTTGAATCTCAACATTTTCATAATTTAAGCCAAGTCCGATTGTGCCTCGTAAATATCTTAGAATGTGTTTAGCATCCATTAGATGTATCTTCTTAGGTTCACACATGAAGTGACTTAATACATTTGTAGCATAGCAGATATCAGGACGAGTATTTACCAAATACATGAGTGAACCGACGATTTGTCTATAGAGTGTGGGATCTGTAGGTTCTGAATCTTCTGCCTCAATTTTCAGCTTGTAAAAATTAGTTTCCATTGGTGTAGCTAATGGCTTACACTCCATCATCCCAAATCTAGTTAGAATATCTGTGGTGTACTTTCCTTGATTTAGGAAGATGTAGTTTTTCTTCTGCCATACTTCTAATCCCAAAAAATAATGTAGAAGCCCTAGATCCTTCATATCGAATTCTGCTGCCAGATCTTGCTTACATTTCTCAATGAGATTATCCTCCCCTATTATCAAAAGATCATCCACGTAAAGGACCAATATAATCATATTGCCATTTGAAGCCTTGAAGTAGATGTTGGGATTTGCTAGGTTCTTGGAGTACCCTAGTTTGGAGAGATAGTTGTCTATCCTTGCATACCAGGCCCTAGGTGCTTGTTTTAACCCATAGAGAGCTTTCTTTAGTTTACAAACATAGCAATTTTTATCACGTATGGTGAATCCTTCTGGTTGTTCTATATCTAATTCTTCTTCAATTGAACCATTTAGGAAGGCAGTCTTTATGTCCATTTGGTGAATTTTCCATCCTTTGGATGCTGCAATTACAATGATTGTTCTTATTGACGTATACCGCGCAGCTGGGGCAAATGTCTCTTCATAATCAATTCCTACTTTCTGAGAGAATCCCCTGGCCACAAAGCAAGCTTTATGTTTTTCAATGCTGCCATCAGATGCATATTTGATCTTGAATAACCACTTGGATGAGACAACTGATTTGTCTTTTGGTCTAGGCACTATATCCCAAATATCATTCTTTAGTATAGATTGATATTCTTCAACCATAGCATCTTTCCAAGCCTGTTTTGATAAGGCTTCTCTGACATTTGTTGGTTCAGAATTTGTGAGTTCGGTTAGAAGTGCAACATAACATTTTAGAGTTCTTGTTCTCTTATTTTCTTTGGAAATTTCATTTGGTTCTACATTATTCTCTTCAATCATTTTCCTTGCCCATAGAGGTCTTTTCTTGTTATTGAGTGTTTCAATATTCTCATCAACAAGAGGTTCAGAAGCTCTTATGATGTCCTCCCTCTCAGTGTCTGAAGGTTTGGAATTTTCTATGATATTCTCCCTCTCAATCTCAGTTATGTGATCTTCTTCTTCTTTAGTAATGTTATCATCCTCAGGTTCTTTGAGTGTAGTGTTTTCTTCAAACTTTACATCTCTACTTATCTCAATAGATTTTTTCCCTGGAATGTAAATGCGTTATCCTTTAGTATTTTCACTATAGCCAATGGAGATACCTCCTTTTCCGGATGGTTCTGGTTTTGTCCTCTTTTCTTTAGGAACATGTATATATACGGGACAGCCAAATATCCTTAAATGACTTAAGTCTGGTTTGTTCCCTGTAAAAGCTTCTTCAGGAGTTATGTTTTCTAGAACTGAGTGCAGACATCTGTTTTGAATGTAGACTGTTGTATTTGAAGCTTCTGCCCAGAATGAAGTGTGTAAGTTTTGGTCATGCATCATGGCTTTTGCTGCTTCAATTATGGTTCTATTCTTTCTTTCTGCTACTCCATTCTGTTGTGGATTATATGTTACAGTATACTCCCTCTTAATCCCAACAGAATTACAAAAGTCTTTGAAGTTGTCAGATGTATATTCTCCCCCATTGTCGGATCTTAACACCTTAATTTTCTTCCCTGACTGGTTTTCTACTAGTGCCTTGAATTCTTTGAACTTAGATAGTACTTCATTTGAGTCTTTGCACTTTAGAAAATATATCCATGTTTTTTGAGAGTAGTCGTCAACAAAGATTATGTAGTATAAGGATCCAGTTAGGGATGGTGTTGACATGGGACCGCATAGGTCTGAGTGAATTAGTTCTAAAATAACTTTTGATTTGTGCTCGCTTGAGGGAAAAGAAACTTTCACATTCTTTCCCAAGGCACATCCTTTGCAAATGCCTGTGTGTTCAGATTTTAGTTGGGGCAGTCCTGAAGTAATCTTCTTTATGTTGGATAGAGCACTATATCTTAGGTGTCCTAATCTTTTGTGCCATAATTCATTATTATTTGAAACTTCAAGATTTAGTGCTTCCTTTTGATCACTGCGTAGTTTGTATAGGCTACTATCTCTTGAACCTACTATTATGGCATTTTTGATATTTGTATTTTTAGGCCAGAGTAGAACTTTATCTTCATTGAAGGTAACCCGATATCCTTGATCAGCTAGGCCTGAGATTGAGACTAGATTTCTTTTTATTCCAGGTACAAACAGAACATCCTTTAATTGTAGAGATACTCCATTTCTTAGTTTGATAGTACAGGTCCCAATTCCTTTCATAGGATATGTGGAGTTATCTCCAATAGTAACCTCTTCACTTGAGTGCCCGTTAAGTGTTTCAAACTGATTTCTGAATCCAGTTATATGCCTTGATGCTCCACTGTCTACGATCCAAGTGTTTTTATTTGTATTTATTTCGCTTGATAGGGCTAAGAAGAAAAGTGAGTTTTCTCCTTTGACTTCGGCTAGACTAGCTTGTGTTTTCTTCCTTTCTGGACAATTCCTGTGAGTGTGCCCATATTTGTTGCATTTGTAACATTGAATTTTAGACATATCTCTTTTCTGATGGTTTTTATTTCCTCTCTTCTGTTTGGAGAACTTTTTCTTTTTGTTGAAGGTATTTGTATTAAGTGCTTGGATTTCTCCTTCTTTATTTGTCCCTAATCCTCTTGAGATTAGTCAAGATTCCTCTTGAATGCACTCATTCTTAAGTTGTTCAAATTTGGGTAAGGGGGGTGTTCTGCTAATACATTGAATGTAGGATTCCCATGAAATTGGTAATCCTCTTAGGGCTATGAGAGAGATTTCTTGATCATCTACCTCTTTTCCAATAGTTTGTAATTGGTCTTTTACTTCAGATATCCTTGAAAAGTATGTAGATATTGTATCATCTTTATTCATCTTTATGTTTAAAAGTTGTTGTTTCAAGGTTAACATTCTGCTCGCATTGTTAACTTCATATGTATTTTTAATGGTTTTAAATACTTCATATGCTTTAGGCAGTCTGGCTATAGATGGAAGAATATGATCTTTGACTGAGTCAATAATTATTTTCTTTGCTTTATTATTACGCCTTTTCCAGGTAGATTTCTTTGGTTCATCATTTGGCATATCTAGATTTTCTTCTATGTAAGACTCTAATTCTAGTTCTTCAAGAATGGCAATGATTCGTATCTTCCAGGAAACGAAGTTGGAGGCTCCTTCGAGTCTATCTTCCACTCTCATATTACTTGACATTTTGAATATTTTCTTAGTCAGATATATCCTCTGCGTATATAGCCTCTGCGTTGATTTGTTATTTACTTCCGATAAATGCTTATGAGTAATATGGCTGTCTAATTTATTCTCTTAATATGCTGGCTCTGATACCATGTTGTTAAATATGGATCGAAGAATAATGACAGCGATTTTGGAAGACTGATTGCCGCGAGTTATTGATCGTCTCCATCATTGAATCCGGTTTAAATACAAGAGGAAAGGTTGCCTACGTAGGGACATGTCCATACGTGGCAGTTGCCATGTATGGACATGTCCCTACGGAGGCAACCGTTCATAACAATTAGTTTGTTTATGTTTAATTTCCAAACTGTATGCTCTGTTAATATATCACTCTCTAGATAATAACCGATTTACCATTAGTTAGATTCATGAGGGCTATATCTTAACAATTCATGTCTTCCAATGCCCGATCAGTGGTAAGAGGACCTAAATCAGTAGTCTCCAAGTCATATTCTTCTGCTATGATCTCATCCTTGGGCTTGTCTACTCTAGGAGTGGCAATTTGTATTATTCTGGATCTTTCACCATCTCGTCCTTTTTGACATTTTGGTTGCTTTCTTCTTCTTGGTTTCTTGAGTTCTATTTATATAGCTGCCCAATCTAGAAGGATCTTCCTCTCCTACTATAACTTCTTGTCAATCAATCCCTAAGCCATGTAGGAATAGCGGATCTTTGTTCTCCTACTTGCACTTCATTCATTTGCTGATCTTCACCAGGGTGGAGATGTAACTTCTTGATCCTCATCTTCAATACTCATATATGCATCATTGCCTGCCTTATCATTGACTGGCTTAGGAGGGACTCCCTTGTCTTGATTCATCGATTGTTTTCCCTTGTCTGCCCTTTCACACCTATTGTTTTGGATTGTAGATTCCATGGACTCATTCACTCAATGATCTATGCTCTCTCTAGGTGGGTGATCTTCCCGAGCAATTGCATGATTCATTTCTATTTCATGCATGGAAGAGGTACTGGAAGAAGGGTGGTGTCCTGAACTTGACTTATGTTTCTTCTTTGGAGACTCTTCTTTGTTAATTTCTTTCCTCTTAGATCCTTTGGAATGAGCCGAGTGGGTGGCGCTTCCACTCTAGCTTTCGCTTTCTGTCCCATCATTGGAAACTCTACCTCTCCCATCAAGTCAAATGTCACCTAAGTGCCTTGACCTTTCAATACATAGGTTTGAGCATCTACCCATCACTTGGTGTATGATAGGATTAGTTTCATTAAGTCTTTCAAGTTGGTGACCTCTTCTTCAATCCAATTGATTTTTACTTCTTTATCTTTCTCTTGCTCATATACTTGTAAGAGGCGCCTTCCACTATCCTGTGCTTGATCAGGAATGTTAAAGACCTTGCTTGCTCTAACAATATCAATAGGTAGCCTCAAACACATTCTTTTCCTTATATTTAGATCATCCTTAGCATTTATGAAATGATCTTCTAATTGTAACTTATGCTTGTGTCTTCTTCCACTTGGTCTTTTGATGCTGCTATAGAGATCGAAGCTGTCTCTGGAAAAGTATGGAATTAGATGAAGAGATTTCAATTCCTCATCCACCTTCTTTGCCACTTGCAAAGATGGACACTCCTCTAACGACTGTCCAATTGAGATGGGAAATGTGATCCTCGTCTTGTGCATGTTCTTCTGAATTTTGTTGTATGCTATCAATTGACTCACCAAATCAAGCAATATTTACTTGTCAGTAGGATAGCTCGGTAACATGTAGGGTGGGCATGACCATCCTTGTATTCTTATATAGGTGAACTTGGGAAACTGGATAAACCAAGCACCAAAGTTCTCTATTAGCTCTTTCGCCGGTGGGGATAATCTTTGATGAATGCCACCTTGAAACGTTCTTATGATGTGCATAGTGAAGGCATCATTCACTCTCTTGTATTGTGTCTTGCCAAGGTAAAACAACTATTTGTATGACTCACATGCCCTCAATTCTCCGATTCTTGTACCAACTGGACCTCTATAGGTTAATCCTGCATATTCATGAGCTTTGTGAAGTGAATATATGATGTATGAGCTCATGAAGAATGTCTTGGTTCGCTCAAGCCTCTTGAGTTGTATATCAATGTTATTGCTAATTATCCTTGCCCAATTGATTCTCTGTTTTCCAGTTTATATAATGTGTTCATGAAGTAGAACATCCAATTCTCGAACTGAGAGGCATGAGGAGTTGCTACAATTCAGTTGAGTAGTGTGATTTGATCATTGAATTTTTCCTTGAGCTCAATTTTGTGGAGCTTGGTGGGTATCTTGGATAAGCCAGGCCTGCTCTTCAATAGCCAGGATTTGTTGATTATGCGTAGGCATTTGTTAGGATCATCATTATAGAATGTCCGTGCTGAATCCTTGCTCTTGTAGATCATGTTGTTGAATTTAGGTATATGGAAGGCCTCACTAATTGCCTCTTCTAAAAGGTAAGCAAGTTCTCTGGCGTCAGGTGCCACTATTATCCTCTTGCTTGTATCATAATGCCTGGTGCACTCAACGATCAATTCGTTGCCTTGCATTGCCAGAGGGAAGCCTACTGCTTTTAGTATTCTACTCTTGATCATCATCTTGGCGTAGTCGGATGGCTTGGTGGTGTATAGCGGTCCCTGGAATTTCTTCATGTTGAATTGGTTGAGGTTGATATGTCCTACATTGCCCCAGAATGACACAATCTTTGACTCCACCGCCTCTCCCTTTAAGTCCTCCTTGATGAGAGCCTGTTGTGCTTCGACCATGTCCTACTTGTGAATTGCTTCGAGATAGACTGGTTATATCAATTTAGTTGCTCCTTTGACAAAATTGTCTTTCTAAATGAGTGCTCCCTTGATTGTAATGTCCTCTTTTTAGCAGTCATGAGGTGATCTATCGTTAGCCCATCTTGCCATGGTCTCGAGGGCTAACTAGGACTTTACAGGGATCAGTGTAGGATTTGGCCTAGGTGATTTCAGTTTCAGGCCAATCAGAGGTGTTTTGACAGGGTTTCCAATTACTTACTATTTATAGTAAGTCAGTTGTGGCTTAGTGTCTGGCAATATTTGAATCATTTTTTGATGTCAGTATTTTGGTGCATTTAATTCTTCAACAGGATTGCTAATTAAATGAGCCATTAATTAATTGGGCAATTAAATTAAAAGTTCCTAAAGTTAAATTTAAATATTTAACTTCAGTGATTAATTAATGCTGGGACTAATGTTTAGACGGAAAAATTAAAAGTTCCCTTTCATTTTGGACACATAAGGGATATTAATATTTTATTACAGCATTCTTTTATCCCACATTTATGGTGCATTGGTAATTGTGCCGAAATGTTATAAATAAGAGCGTTAAATGCTGGTTGTGTATCTTGGAAATTGGGTATTCTTGGAGTTTGTGTTTCTGGAGTTACCTCTGGGGAACTTTCAGGCATTGGAGGACGATCATCCTCTTTTGCAATATTTCTTGCGCTTGTGAAAGACCAGATCAGAGAAATTTAAAAAACAAATTGTCATGGAGTGAAGGTGGGTTTGATAGTTCCAGTATGGATGGTGATTACACAGCTGGGAAGGAAGTTAGCAGGACTTAATTCCGAATTCGCAGAGCTCAGTGTTTGATTTTCTCTTGAATCTTGTGTTTGGAATTATATTAAGTTGCACGACTTTCATGGGGAGAGGACGTCCTCCATTTATTAGTCACAGTCCTCACAGAACCAACACATAGCGGGTCATAGTGCTGTTGGTGTTCACTGTATTGTGGCCGCAACAGCAGATATCAGAGTTGCGCTATTCACTGGAGGAGTATCGTGAGGAGTGGCAGAGGAATGGGAGAAGTATGATGCCCAGAATGCATCTTGCTAGCCGTCCAAACCTTTCTTGGGTCATGTAGAGTGTGGAGCCGCAGGATTATTGGTTGCTATTGTGACTGGAATACTGCGCTACTCGGTAGAGTTACATCAGCATACTTGGGGTGCGAAAGATGTTCATTCATTCATGGTTCTGGGTTGTGAAGTGAAGGGGTCGCTAGAACTATTTTGCGGCTAATGCATAGGTACATCAGACACTGAGTTTTAAACTTTTATAACTGAAAAACATTGGGTTCGGGTATATTGTCTGTTGAATTTGGGCCATTGGGAAACATATATATTGTTTGAGCTGGGTTGTTCAATATAATGTGTGAGACCCATTGACATTGTGAAATGAAAAAATGAAATGATTGTTATCTGCGATTCATTGTTTTCAAAACTTGTTATTCATTAAACTTGTTGCACAAGAATTTGTAAAAATGAATGAAAGCATGGAAAACAAAGTAAAACGCACCAGGTCCAACTAAACCACAGGGACATTCAAGTGAAAAATCAGTCACCTCGTTTTTTCAAATTGGGGCAGCCCATTACATTGATCAATTGCTGGATTTTGTCAAGCTGCTGATGTAGATTCGATAACCTTTCTCCAATTCGCTGTTTGGATTAGTGAATTTGATATGCTCCAAAGGCTTTGCCTTTTCTTCGTCAAAGTCGTTTTTCCAATGAAGGAATTGACTGTGATCTGGAATGACAAATTTGATGATATGTGATCAAGATTAGAATCGCCGCCCTTGGGGACGATTTTGCTGTTAAAAGGGTTAATTCGCTGTAGATAATGATCAAATTGATGCCTCCAATGAGTTCGCTTCAGTGTTAATCGAAATAGCCCTCAATCAAAGAGTGAATTTGCTATGGTTTATGAAGGATCGCTGCCTTCGATAGAGCCTGTGCAAAATCGATTTTAGTTTGATCAAATGAAATGATTAAACATAACTTTATAGTTGCTTGAAGGGGTGCGATAGTTCGTCACAAAGGCCGATATGATTGAATGATTTGCAATAACAACTTCTAAGGCCAACTTGAATCATCAAGTTCAAATTTAAAAAAAAAAGTTTCTTCTGTCAAATCGCGGGGCCCTTTCAATCATCTTTCAAACATCATTTCCTTAAGTCGCTAATGTTAGAGATCAATGACAGCCACTCATCCTTAAGTTGCACTTTTTGGGGGGAAAAGGAAGTGATAAAAACCTTATCTTGCCCATTTGAGGTAGCAAAGGAAATCACCTTATTTCTTAAGTCGTACATTTCACCTAGCAAAGGAAATGATGTAATTCCTTATGTGGCACATTTAAGGGGTCAAAGTAAATGCCTTGATCCTTATGTTGCACTTCCAAGGGGTCAAAGGAAGTGTCTTGATCCTTATGTCGCACATTTGGATGCTCAAAGGAAATGCCTATTCACTGAGTGGAGTGATCAAATGAAGTCTTAAGTCGCACAATCAGCCTAGCAAAGGAAATGATGTAATTTCTTATGTTGCATATTTGAGGGGTCAAAGGAAATGCCTTGATCCTTATGTCACACTTCCAAGGGGTCAAAAAAAGTGTCTTGATCCTTATGTCATACATTTGGACCCTCAAAGGAAATGCCCATTCTCTAAGTGGAGTGATCAAAGGAAGTCTTAAGTCGCACAATCAGCCTAGCAAAGGAAGTCTGTTGATCTCTTAAGTCACTGAGTTGGCATAGCAATGGAAATGACTCTATCCTTAGTTCGCATTTTTGCATGGTCAAAGGAAGTGCAATCTGAAATGCTTAAGATGTCCATTGGAAGCTTGATTGGAGATGAGATTGCTCAACTTGCTGATCTTGATCAATGAAGGAAATGAAAATCCTTAAGTCGCTGGTTGAGGAAGGCAAGAGAAATCGTCCAAAACCTTTAGTTTGTGGATTTGATCATGTGGGCAATCTCTCTCCACACTCGATATTGCCTGATCCTAGCAAGGCCTTGTCAAAACAATGATGATCTCAATCAAAGGCAATGCTATGCAAGACCAAGGCAAGGAAATGCCTAAGGTGCTCAAGTCGCACTTTCAAGTTGTCAATGACTGAGCCTGGAAGCTTATGTCGGACTTTTGGGGGGTCAATGACTGAGCTCCAAATTGCCAACCTAGAATACTTACCCTCCAAAAGCAACCTACATTAGCCAAATTCGTGCTTAATTTCAATCAAAACCAGTGAATGATGTGAATCCTTGACTCTCAAAATGCCGACAGTAAGATCAACTCAAACTTACTCATTTTAAAAGGACCACTCTAAGCAATCTAATCTAACAAACTCCTAAAACTGAAAGCAAAAGATGGGTCCCCATTTGTGATGAGGCGATGTGTGAAATGGTCACAATAGTGTGGAATTCGCTTTCCTCTAGATCTTATTCACCTTTCTCTCTACTGGGATTTGCTCCTTAATTCTGCACTTTATTTGCTGATTGCTTTTTTTAGTGTGGAATCTGTTTTGAATGATGCTAGAAATGACCTCCTTGTCTTGCATAAATAGGTACTCATATTAGAAGTAGCAAACTCTTGATAAGGGTTGACTTGGTTTGCATTTTAATTTGTTTTTTCAATTTATATTGTCTTCATGTCAAGTCAGCCTCCTTGTTACATGTTTTGCATTGATTTTGTCACTTCTTACATCAAATTTTCCTTTATAGAAAAACAGGTTGGTCCCCCTCATCATACTTCACACATTTGCCTTTTCCCTGAGTAGAATTCAGGTATATATATTATATATGCAATGCTGAGCGGGTTTTGCGGGTGGTCATGGAATTCCAAGCGCAAATCTGACCTTGACAAGGACTGTCCAATGCAAATTCACCTTGTAAAAGGACTACTGGGCGCGAATCTTACCTATTCAAGGACACTTGGGTGCAATTTCATGATGATCAAGAACAAATGGGTGGGTTTTCCATGTGTAAGGACTCTTGAGTGGGTTTTGAGGATGTGCAAAGACAAGTAGGTGCATTTCAAGGTTGTCCAAGGACACTTAAGCACATTTCCAAGGTGGAGAGGGACTAGAGGGCGCATTTTCACTTAGTGCAAGTACTAGTGAGCACACTTTAGATCTAGAGAGGGATTTTGAAGTGGAAATACAAGGTGGATGAGGATTGTTGATTAAATTCCAAGTGTATTTCAGAGGAAGTCAAGGATTCACCAAAGTCATGGTTATTCTTTTTGAGGAGTTGAGGCTCATTCATTGGTTCTAACTAAAATTCCAAGTAAAATTGAACATGGGAAATGATCTCCAACAAAATTCCATGCTTTTGTCACTTAAACATTGGAATGTTTCCTTTATTTTGCACAAGGGAATCAAATTTACCTCATTTTCCTTTCTTGTCAAGGTCAGAAATCCACGCTTATGACCTTGACAAGAAATTTTTCTTGTCTTGATCTTGAATTTTATCATCTCAACTTTTCTTTGACAACTTGACAACTTTCAAATTCCATGTCTTGGTAAGCAAATTTCCCTCATGATTTGACACTCTATCCTTTATCTTGAAGATCTCAATCATAGACTTTAGACTTGGACTTTCAACTTGATCACATCTTTTCAAGGACTAACCTCACATCTACTTCATGTATTGATCACTGCATTTCTAGACTGACAAGGGTATACAACCTCCCCAATTTGCTAGGATACTAAAACTACTGCCAAGCTACGCAAAACTAAGCCAAAGTGATTAAACTAACAAGCAAAAAAGAGGGGTCCCCATTTGCAATGGGGCTTGTGTGTTTATAATATTACAAATACTAAATACTAACTAACTGACTTACAGAATAGAAAGTTACTAAAAACTAACTAAACAATTTAATTTACCATTGTAAGCTAAATATTACAATATTTTTTTTATAGTAGAGGTGGGGTTGGGTTGCAAAATTGGACTTACCAAGTTGTTGCTGCAAGTCCTAGCCAGCAACTTGCCAAGACTTGCCATGAGTAAGTGGGTAATTTACTTGGCCCAGTCTACAACTTGTAAGCACTCACGAGTTAGGTGAGTTTTTAATTGATGGTTCCAATAGCTAGCAAGGCCCCAATAAGTGATCCTAATCTGCTTGGTGCTTGGCATGATAATATAAATGATATTTGAGCCCAAGACAAATACCTAAAGGATGCTTACACACATAACAGATTTATGGAAACCAATTTACTGTAGTTGTTGCATGTGGTTGGCAAGCAACAAAAAAAAGGAATACAAAGAACTAAAACATTTAGAAGATCAATGTGTTTTACAAAATCATCAGAACAAATTTGGGCCATTAATTTATTGCTCTTATATGAAAACGTGAGGTGTCACATCGTCAACATTATCCAATGTCAAGTGAAATTCTCAAGCCCATTGATACATTATTTTCCTTGAGGAGAGAGCTCCAACAATGTGCCAAAAGGAGACACTAGTTGGCTACTAGAGGTTGCACAACAAGAAGCGTCGTTTAATTATAGGCAAGAAATGCAAGAGGAAGGCTGTCTTTACTGTCCTAATTTCTATCATGCTCTACTTAAGCAATGGATTCCCACTTGTTCTTGCAATCTGCTAATTTAGAATTTTGTATCGATGATGTAATTATTAGTGTTACTCTGTTGTGCATGCCTCTTTGATCTCTCTTTTACAACATTTAACTTTTATAGTTGTTTTTTGTCTCTTGCAAAAACTCATCTGATGAAATTGTACATTTGATGTTACATGTGGTTATTATGCAGAACTCTAAGGTTGGCATATTAATATATCTACACTCGTCTATAAATGTTTTTCCATATCAATATATATTTTCATTTATGAAAAAAGACGAAGAATTGATTAGTTATGTTGATGAATCGATTTAGGAGCTATAAGCAATTATTTAGTTTATTTCAAGTAAATGGAATGTGCATATCTTTGCATGTAACATATTGATTCATACAAGGAAAATCTTTAAACTTTGGGAGACATGTTGTTTTCAATGGAAATGCATACCATTGTGTGTTTTTATATCTCAATATGAATCCTAGTTTATGTGTTTTCAATTTCAGGCATAAAGTCACTCTAAAGTACAAGGACCAACCATTATTAAAGGCAAAGCAGTTGTTTAACTTGCGCAACTTGCTTCATGCTAGGTCACAAGTGAATATTCAAGGGCAAATAAATCGAGGTTAGAATTTGTTCTAAGTATTTTCAAAAGTTATCTTTTAAGCTTTGTTTTGCAATTTCACTTACTTAAAAGCATGTCTTTTCATTATTTTTCTATTTCATTGTTGGATTCACTTATTGAATTTGCTCAAGGGCCTTGTGGACACATAAAACCCACTCAAATAGACTCTTGCCAATTTTAATAGTGACATTGAAACATTTGCAAAAATAATAGAAGGCTTCTAATATTGATTGATTCTAGCCTAAACATTGTATTACACAAATGACATTTTATGGGCCAAACATGTTGAAATCATGATTGAATGTTGCTTAAATTTGACTCAAAGTTAAACCTCTTCATCGAAGGTGATTGCTTGTAAACCCCCACAATGGCTTTAGTGAGTTTAGTCATCTAATCTGACTAAACTCGCTAGACTTTGATGCTAACTAGGATTGACTTCTAGTTCTACATGGAGTTGGGTATTATGAATTTCCACATTTATAAGCTGTGGTTTTGCCTAACTGAAGTAATTTAACTGAAGTCTAAGTAAAACTTAGCATGATAAAGTGTATGAATGTTATACATAAATGTTTCCTCTTAAATTGATGCAATACACCCCTTGCCTGCATACTCAAACTTAACAAACACCAAACAAAAAGGCAGAGACTCATTGCTTCATTCTAAACATTGGATTGCAAGAAGAAACATGAATATATATATGTATTTATGAAATTTCTGAGTATATATCTGTAGAACGAGATTGTGCTCATGAAGGCCATAGGATGACTACTGGAAACTGAGACTACCAATAAATGTATCAAAGCAAAAAACCCTTATAATCGCAGCCTCAAAGCATAACTAACACTTCCCCCATATTTAACCTAGAAGCATAAGAAAGACCTAGGAAAGCAGATTTCTACAGAAAAACAGAGTTTGAAAGATCTATATTATGCCTTTATATAATCACATATCTATATATTTCTTATGGATATATAGCTTCATGTCTTCGTAAATCAAAAAACAGCAAGAGGCAAAAACCATCTCAAGTCTAATGGAAAAGTTTTGAAAGATCATCTATGTAGCATTCCTTTTCAAAAAGGATTAAAAGGCTGTTAAGCGTATTGCCTCTAAGTATTCTATAACTGCTTAAAACAAAAAAAGATTATTTCTGATAATGTAACCTCGTCCTTGAGGAATGCCATTCCAGGGGCCTTCATCCTTTCTTGCTCAGCTTGTTGGGGGGGGCGAGGCCCAAAGCCCTCTGGTGCATCTGCTGAGAGGGCAATAGGGGAACGAGGGAGAGGCATATGATCAGGGATGATCGTGATATTTTCCGCTTCCAGATAGTTCTGCAACCACTTCTCCCGTGGGGGTTTCTTAACTTGGAGAATCCAAGTGAGAAATAGGAAATTCCTACTTCTGACAGAGCGCAGAGCTTCGAAAGCCACCAGGTCTTCAATTACCAGAATAGGGGAGCGAGGGACTGGGTTATTTTTTTTGATAAGGACATCATAGTCCCGTGGTTTGGGAGCTGTGAGTTCTTCATCTATATTAACCATAACCCGTTCCAATTCACTGAGAATGTATTTAATGAAGACCTTCTTACATAATTTCACCACCGTATCCCTATCCTTCTCAAAATGCATTGCAAGGGCTAGAAACATTGCTGCAATATCCGAGTTTGCTTTGGTTCGGTCCTCGTTCATAATGAAATCCTGTTGATGTGTATTTTGTACACGACCAAACACAGAATAAAATACCTAAAGGTACCTTATCCTCTCTTGATTAAAGTCTCCGAATGCTGAAGATGTCGCGAAAAGGATCAATCGGGATGACTTCAAGGTTCTTTGTTGTAGGATCTCTACGTGTGGATAAGCGCACTAGTGGTCGTTGTATATGCTGTTTCTTCAAGGGGCCTTACGTACTTTCAGAGAAAGCTTGTCCACGTTACTTTCTTTCCAAATGTAGGAACAGGATTTTCCTAACACTAACAGATTTTCAAAAATGTCAAAAGATAAGGGTTTTAAAGAAGGAATACTTGAACTGATCCTAAGAATGACTCAATGAAGACTAGACTTGATAAGATTCTACCAATTTCAGTTTCACCAAGAAATTACAACTCTACTGGAATTGATGCTATCTTCTAAGGGGATTCAATAGTTTTTCAAATCATCAAGGATATAGATATTATCATAGAGATACATATCAATACTTCCAAGAATGATTGAATTCTTAATCAATCTCAAGGTTTCCAGTTGACCACACAAGGCGTCCTTACAATCAGTAAGAAGCTAGTGGTTTGGAATATGAATCTTATCAAAGATCAAGTATAACACTTCGTCTTTCAAACTTAAAACTTAAATGCTACTTCAACTGAGACTGATTCAAGAAAATAAACAATCATGAAGATAACCACAAATATTGCAATAAAACACCATAACTTCAATATTTTATTGATCTCATAGCCAAATGGACAACAGTTGTTCAAAATTCTTTCTTCACTACTCAATCTTGCTACAACAATAACTTTCTAACTTTCTTCTCTCTAAGCTCTCTCTCTCTTCTCTAATTTTTCTAACTTTCTAAAATGAAATGAGTGAGGGTATATATAGCATCCTCAAATACAATGAATGGCCCGGATCAAAAGAAGATCGATGGCTGAGATTTTGACACCTAAACCCTAATTAGGGTTTGTTACAAAAAAGTCCCCATTTAGATAAACATCACTAATCTATAGCCAATAAAGAATTGGCACAAATACCGAGGAGACATAGACCAATAGGAATTAAGTTGCCACATCATTCTATAACAACTTTTCATCTAGAATGTTGTTCCCTTTCCTATGCTCTTTCTTAGCATATTCAATGAATCTGGACACAATTCTCTCAATCTTAGCAATGGGAATCTCAAGAAGATTCTTCATTCGTTCTTCCAAGTGAAGGACTTGTCAAAAGCAGTGAGAAGAGTTGTCTCCCATCTAGGTTCAAGTTCTTTGGTCTTCTCAATCAGGAACATAGTAGTGTACATCTGATCTCGTTGCTTATCTGTGATGATGTTCTCCTCTTTGCAAAAGATGACCTTGACTCTTTCCTCCAACTCTTGGATGTCCACATCTGTCTCAATCTCGATCCGCCTGTCAAGAATGGTACACAACACCTCAAACACCTTATCTTGAATTGGATGAATGATACCTTCAACTCGACTGCATCTGGTGTTGATGTCTTCAAAAAGGACCTCTTTCGTCTGGAGCAGAGCTGACCACTGTAGGAGGTTATGGGTTCCTCCATCCATTATCTTTTCTTGTGCCAAAATCCGTCTTGGTGTTTGTCTTATCACTTGTAAGATAGGAATGATAACATCTCTAGTGTGAGTGAATGCAGCTACAATTATCATTAGATTATGGATAATCTCAAGGACCTGGATAGCTCGATGAACTGTCTTCATCATTCTTGTTGCAAATTCAACAGCTACCGTGTGGGATTTATCAATCCAAGAACTCATAAGTTGAACCAAGCTCTTCACCCTTTCTGCCTCACCTACTGATTCAAGAGGGAGTGCTTGTAAAGGAGATACTGCTGGATCCTGACGTCTCAAGGGCTGATTAAGGTGACTAAAATAGTTCCTCCAAGCACAGACCTCCCTTACAAGCTTCTTATTCTTTTCCATTTCTTCTTTGAGTTTGTCTTTAAGTGCTTCAAATGAATCAGTTGCTTCTTCCATCGCTTGTTCAGAGGTAAGTGGACCAAGCTCAAATGTTTCTAAGCCATACTCTTCTGCAAGAATCTCATCCTCATATTTGTCCACCACTGGTGTAGCTACCTGCACTTTCTTGGATCCTGTCTCATCTCTAATTACCTTAGACATCTTTGTGGCCTTCTTCTTCTCCATTACCTAATGAGAATTTCCTATAAGGCTTTCCAAGTCAAACACATCTTCTTCCTCTTCAACCACAACTACCTTTGTCAGTCTCTCTTTCAGCCAATCGGGAATGGCAGATCTTGTTTCCCTCACTTGTATTTCTTTAGGTAGTGGCCTATCTTCTTGGAAAGGAGATGTTGCTTCATCATCATTCTTTTCTTCGTGTTACTCATTAGCATCAACTTGGGGAGATTGACTTGATGAATGCTGAGGTGTCTGTCCTTCTCTTGTTTATCATTTTGTACCATGGATTCCATAGACTCATCAACTTCATATACTATCTGCCTTTGATCTTCCCCTTGACTCGCCTCCTTTTCATGCCTAGAAGATGTGCTTGGTGGGTGATTAGGGTTTGTTTTCTGCTTCTTCTTGGAAGGTTCTTTCTTCTCAGGTCCTTCTTTCCTCTTTGAGCCTTTGGAATGAGAAGTATTCTCACTCACACTTGCCTCTCCTTCTTCTGGTCTTGCCTCCAAAGTAAATGTCATTGATACATTTTGCTCCTTCAACTTTTGATGCTGTACATCCACCCATCTGCGAGTGCAGGATAAAACGGGAGCCATCAAAGCTCTCAAGTCTAAAACCTCAGGCTCATTCCAATCTATCTTCACTTCTTTGTCTTCTTTCTCATAGGACGACTGGAGGTATCTACCATTATCCTGGGCTTGATCGGGTACTCTATAAACTTTGCATTTCTTGATGAAATCTAAGGGTAGCCTGGAATGCATCTTTCTTTTAACCTCTAAATTAGCCAGGGAGATTCATCCAAAAGTCCTCCACCTGAAACTCATGCTTGTACTTCCTACCGACTGTCTCCTCCATATAACCATGAGGATCAAAATTCTCTTGCGAGGCAAAGGATGTGAATGAGTATAAAGATAATTCCTTCTCTGCATCTTCTGCGGCTTGAGTATTAGGACACACCTCAACTGAGTTCCCTAGTATGATGGGCACGGGAATCCCATTTCCATGCTTGTGTCTGGATGCCTTCGCATAAGCTGCCAACTGTCTAGTCACCTCAAGTAGTACTATCCTGTCTGTTGGATATCTTGGCAACATGTAAGGAGGTGAAGGACACCCATGAACTCTGATGTATGTGAACTTTTGAAATTGGATGAACCATGCGCCATACTTCTTCACAAGCTCTTGTGCATCCAGAGACAATCGATTGTGAATTCCTCCTTGCAATATCCTGGTAATGTTCATCGTGAAGGAGTCATTGACTAACTTGTAGTCACTTCTAGGCGGATGATGCAGATGAACATAAGAATCACAAACTCTTATTTCTTCGGGTCCTCTTCCAATCACTCCTCTGTGAGGTAGCCCTGCATACTCGAAACTCCTGATCAAGGCATATATAACATATGAGCTCATGTGGAATGATTTGGTGGGTCTTAGCCTTCTCAACTGCACGTCCAGACAATTGCTAATGATTCTGGCCCAATGAAGCATTCCTTTTCCTTGGACTATCACTTGTATGAAGAAGAACATCCACTTTTCGAAGAAGAAGGCTTGAGAAGCACCTGTAACTCGATTGAGCAAAGTTATCAAGTCTCTGTATTCCTCCTGGAAGTCAATCCTATGTGGTGTATTGGGAATCTTGTTCAGGCGAGGTTGACTTTTGAGCAACCAATTCTTATTGATGAAGTTCAAACAAGACTCAGGATCATCTTCATAGATCGACCTTGCTCCTTCTAAGCTTTTGTAGATCATGTCTTTATGGTCCGGAAGATGAAGAGCTTCGCTTATAGCTTCCTCTAAAAGGTAGGCTAAGATGTTCCCATCTTTGGTTACTATCATCCTTGATTGTGAGTCATAGTGGCGGGCACACTCGATCATCAACTCATGACACTTGACTGCGGGAGGGAAACCTGCAGCCTTGATGATGCCACTCTCAATTATCCTTCTTGCAACAGGTGATGGCTTGCCAATATAGGGGAACTCTCGAAACTTCTTCACATTGAAGTTTCCTAAGTTGGTGTCTCCGACATTATTCCACTTGGACACGATCCTGGTCTCCAATTCGTCGCTCCTCTGATCTTCCTTGATGAGGGCTTGCCGACTAGTAGATCCTCCAGCTTTGGGGGTCGTCATTTGATGCCTACACAAAAATTTAAAATTAGTCTTTAAGCATCATACCTTAAAGTGTAGAATTTAAGACCTTTCAAAGGGAATGATTCCAAAACATTAATTTGAACATGACATGATAAATCCAGAAATTCTAAATTTTCAAATTAATTATGAATGAAAATTGGATTTTCAAGACTTAGACTTTAAAAAAAACT
Organism: Cryptomeria japonica; assembly: GCF_030272615.1. NCBI lineage: Eukaryota > Viridiplantae > Streptophyta > Pinopsida > Cupressales > Cupressaceae > Cryptomeria > Cryptomeria japonica. Next base: position 44,692,561 of record NC_081413.1, read on the forward strand.
ATGAAAATCAAAACAAGTCTTGAATAAGAGCTTCAAACAATTTGATTCTTCATACCTTCTCCTTTGAAAGCCTAGCTATGAACCTTGAGAAATGAAGAAAGAAGATCAGACTTTGCTGGATAAGGATTGAATTGTGGTCTTCTTTTGGATGAACTACACCTCAATTAGCCTTCAAAAGAAGTTCGCCTTCCACTAGCTTCTCAAAATCTGGAAATTCGCCTTCAAACACCTTCAAAATCTGGAAATTATCCTCCAACTTGCTAAGAAATTCGCCTCCAATCTGCTAGATTTCGCTTCTCCAATCTGCCTCTCAAAATCACATTTAAAACAATGAATGAATGATTTGCACTTTGAAACAATACTCCTCTCTTATATAGGGCACTCACCCTAATTAACTATGAGGCCGACCTAGTTTTTTAGCAATAAAACAAATAAAATTCCCTTTAGGAAGAGGCTGACTTGCTTGTAAAAGCAAGTAAATGCATTTTGAGCACTCACCTATATTTTTAAAATTTTAAAATTGATTTTAAGGCCTCCAAGGTGGATTTTATATTTATGTTAAGGCTTTAAAAATTAATTAATTCAATTGTAATGGCCTTAACTCATGCGAATTTAATTTAGACTCCCCAAATGTCTTGAATTTGGCTAATTTAGTGAAAATTGAGGAACATCAAGGTTTGATCAAGGCTTAATGAAGGCTCTTTGCGTCTTAGGTACTGAAATATCCAAAGTGATGAAAGCCTAAATTATTTCAAGACTTGTTTGAATTCTCATCTAGGCTTGTTTGCTTCATGAATCAAAATCTTCACAACCTAGATTTGCCATCACAATTTTGCATTTTGCCTTCAACTTAGCCTAAACAAGGTGAATAATAGGTTTTTTCAAGAATTTCGCCCTGGACCCTTTGGAAGGGTCAGGAGCGATTTTTCAAATTAGGTCCTGAATACCTTGTTTTCGACTCCAAAATCTCTCGGAGGGCGAGCTTATGTTTGTTTTGACCTAATCAAAGTCTTGCATTTCAAACTTTTATCATTTCTCATGAGGAAATTAGGTGGAAATGTAAATTTCGCCTTGGACCCTTTGGAAGGGTCAGGAGCGATTTTTGCTTATTAGGTCAAAATTCACCTTAATTTGATCGTTGACCTCCTCCAAGGCAATCTCCAGGGTTCATTTATCTCTATTACTGGGTTAGCTCATCAAAACTTTGAAGGAAATATTGCATTTTTTGGGAATTTTGCCCTGGACCCTTTGGAAGGGTCAGGAGTGAAATTCTCTCCTGAGCTCAAAATTCTCATTTTTGAAGGTCCAAAACCTCTTCAAGGCATTCCAAATAGGTTCTTTCCTTGTAGTCCAAGCTTAGTCTCACTCAAATCTGGAAGAAAAAGGTGAATTTAGGGTTTTCCGCCCTGGACCCTCTAGAAGGGTCAGGAGCGATTTTTCTTGTTTAGGCTTACTCCTTCATCATTTTTCTTGTTAGTCGTCTGCCTGAAGCCTCAAGATTGCAACAATGAAGCATGCCTTTCAGGAGAGTCAAGTTGGTTATATCAAGGAACAGGGAGAATAGGTCTCAGGTCAGGTCTAGATTGAAATAGAGTTTTTCTTGTCAAGGTCCTGTTTGTTTCCCTGTCTAAGTCAGTTGAGCAGAGCCAGTGAAGAAAAGGAGGTGGTTTGACTAAGTTTAATGGAAGATGTAGCGAATCAAGGTAACATATGATGAAGGATCAAGGATTCTGCCTAGTTGTTTGTGTTGATGCCAGCCAGAGAAGCAAGGGATGCTATTTCCTTGCCTTCCTAGTTATGAACAACGCATCCTATCCCAGCTTGCCCTAGGTTGCCCTGGGCAGCCCCGTCAAAGTTTAGCTTCAGCCACCCTTCACCAGGGGGCTGCCATCTGCATGTCGCCCTAGATTGGAGGTTGGCCGAAGGGCCTACTCCTACAAAGGGAGGAAAGGACAAGCCCTTCCATCGTTTTTTTGTCCTTTCATCCCAATAAGATATAGAAGCATTTTTTAGTGAACCTGAGGTAAGTCTATTGTTCACAAGCTCAATGACAGCTGACTCTATCTTATTGATGATTCTTAGGGCATCTAGTTTTTCATTCTTAAAGAGGCGCCTATTTCTTTCTTTCCAGAGTTCCCACATTATGGATGATGGGAGAGCTCTCCATAAACCTTCAAAGAGACATCCACGCCTAAGGAGAGGCCAAGCCATGAGCATCCCTAAGATGGTGTTGGGAAAGGCTGCAGACCATTCAAGTTTATTGGTGAACCAGATCCAACATTGATGAGCAAAGGGACAGTTAAGGAGTATATGATTGGTGTCCTCCTCCTCTGCTTCGCATAGAGGACATCTACTAGGACCCTCATAGCCCATACGCCTAAATTTGTTCGCAGTGAGGAGTTTGCTTTGGATCGCCAGCCAGGAGAAAATCCCTACCTTAGGCAGACAATTTCTATCCCAGCAAAGATTCAATGGAAGCTCTACCTTAGGTCTTAAAACTGCTTTGGATATGTGAGAGTACTCATCCTTGGAATTGTATTCTCCTCTTAAGGAGCCCTCCCATACGAGCTTGTCCTCATCATGACTTACGACAAAGTTCCTAGAATTAAGAATTGACAAAAGTTTATGCTTGTCCCTCTCCGAGATGGCTTCATCATCCCTTTCGATCCATTGCCAACCAGCCCCTTCCTTTGAAGGGGAGAGATAACTATTTAGCAGGGGGCCTCTATGTGATTCAAGAAGGGCCCGGGTAACCCCAAAGTCATGGATGTTTTCAATGGCTTTATACCATCCCCAAGAATCTGACCAAAAGAGGGGCTTTGTCCCCAGACCCCAGGTTCCAGGTTAGCCGGTCAGAGATAATCTTCCTACAATCGAGCATAAAATTCCGAAGGTAGGAACCTTTGGGAGGGTTGGGCTCCCTGAAGATTTGGGTTGGATCATCTCCATTAAGGTATTTGAGGTTAAGTAATCTTGCCCATTTGAGGTGAGGAAATCTGAATAATCTCCAGACTAGCTTGGCCCCCAAAGCTCTACCTTGATCTCGTAGGTTTTTGATGCCAATACCTCCATCCTCTTTTGGTGTACATATCTTATCCCAAGAAATGAGTGAGGTTTTGTGGTTGCTATTAGTACCTTGCCAAAAGAAAGTTCTGAGATGCTTGTTGATCTCAGCAAGTTTGGAAGAAGACAACTGTTGGAGGGAAAGCTGGAAAATGGGCATAGCTGATAAGACCGATCTAACCAAAGTAGTCCTGCCAGCCGAAGAGAGCCATTTCCCTTTCCAAGTACTAATTCTAGACTTGATCTTGTCCACTAAGTTGTCCCATAAATTAGAGGGTCTCCTGCCTTTGTCAAGGGGAATGCCTAGATATTTGCAAGGAAGGGATCCTTGACTAATTTCCAGGACATTGCAGATTTCTTTTCCTAAAAGGGGGTCTATGTTGAACAAAAAAACTGCAGATTTAGCTAGATTAACCTCTTGACCCGAGGCCAACATGTAGGAATTAAGGATGTCTTTAAAGGCACGAGCCTCCCTCGAGCCACCTTGCCCGAAAAGCATTGTGTTGTCAACGAATTGCTGGTGGGTGAAGGAGGGGAGGCCACTGGTGATGGGAATACCTTGGATCTTCCCCTTCTCTTTGGCCACCAAAATAGATCTGCCTAGGGCTTCAGCCATAATAATGACAAGGAAGGGGGACATAGGATCACCCTGCCTGAGCCCCCTCGAACTACTAAAGAAACCTTCCAGGGAGCCATTAACCAGAACCAAGAATCTAGGGGTGGATATGCATTCGAAGATAAGGTTGATCCAGGTTTTGGAAAAGCCAAAGGCCTCCAAGCATTTGCAAAGGAAGCGACAATCAACTTTGTCATAAGCTTTACTTATGTCCAATTTGATTAGCATGCTCAGTGATTTGTTGAGCTGAATCGAATGAATGGCCTCTTGGGCAATAATCACCCCATCATAGATTGATCTATCCATTACGAAGCCAGTTTGTTCCTCGCTAATAATTAAGGGGAGGAGATTCTAGAGTCTAGCTGCTAAGGTTTTTGTTAAGAGTTTATACAGAGTGTTGCAGAGAGCAGTTGGTCTGAAGTCATTAAAGCTCTCCGGGTTTTTTTTTTTTTGGAATGAGGGCAAGGAAGGTATTGTTGACTTCTTTAAGAATCTTACCCGAATTCCTTACCCCCTCTAAGGCATCCGTGATTTCTGTTCCATAAAAGCCCAACATTTTTGAAAAAAGCTAGTGGGGAAGCCATCCGGGCTCGGAGCCTTATCTGGATTCATCTTGAAGAGGGCAGATTTAACCTCCTCCACTGAGAATTTCTTTAAAAGGGTTTGGTTGTGGTCATTGGTAATGAGTTTCGGGAGATTCTTAATAATATCGAGTTGGCCCCTAAGGTTGGAGCCTTCAAGATTGTTTAAGATATTCTCATAGAACTTAACTTCCTCAGACGCAACCTTATCTGGTTCAGACAGGATGGATCCTTGGCTGTTCATGATCTTAGAGATTCGGTTGACCCCTCTCCTTTGCTTGGTGCTGTTGTGGAAGAACTTGGTGTTTCAGTCCCCATCACTCAACCAAGTCTCCCTGGATTTTTGTTTCCAGAAGATCTCTTCGTAAGATAGTATCTTTTCATACTCTAAGAGTAGGTTCTTTTCCTTAAGGAAAAGATGCTCATCCATCCCCTTCTCAAGTACCTCAGTGTTAACCTTATTGAGATCATTCTTTATTAGGGTTTTTTTGTCAAAGATGTTACCAAAATTGGTCCTATTCCACTCTAAGAGCTTCCTTTTTATAAGCTTTAACTTACTAGCAACAATAAACATCTTCGAACCTGAGAAAATGGAGCTACTCCACCATTTCTCAAGTAAGTTTAGAAAGTTGTCATCTCTAAACCACATATTCTCAAATTTGAAGGGGCATTTTTTAGGGGCATTGTCGGATGATAAGTTTAATTGGAGTGGGAAATGGTCCGATCTTGATAAAGGAAGAAAATCTACCTTCAGGGAGTAATTTAGCTCTGAGAGCCCTCCATAGATAAAGAACCTATCAAGTTTCTCTGCAATATTATAGAAACCAGATCTTCTATTGTTCCAGGTGAAGGCATTCACTGCCATCTGGATTTCTAGCAAGGAATTCCTATTGATCTAGAGATTGAAATCTACAGCTGAAGGAGGAAGCTTGCTACTTCCTCCTCTCTTATCTGATGCCTTAGTGATGGCAATGAAATCTCCACCGATGATACTTAGGTCGTTCGGGAAACTTTTTAGAAAGGACTCAAGTTCCTTCCAAACCTTCACCTTATCCTTATTCTGGATGGGGCCATATACGTTAATTAGTTTGAATCTAAGGTTATTTTTGTAGCTTACTACATCTCCTCCTATCCAATTCTGCTGAATCTCTAAAGGTGTGAACGAAAGGGTTCTAGAATCCCAAATGATAGCTAAGCCCCCTGAGGCGCCTGTGGCCGGGGAATGTTTTAGTTGTCTAGCCCCTAGTTTTTGCTCAAAGAGGGAAATCTCAGATGCGTTCATTTTTGTTTCTTGAATTAACATTAAGTCAGGTTTAGAATCAGAGATACAACGCTTTAAGATGCATTGTTTGTTAGGGGTATTCAAACCCCTAACATTCCACGTTATGATTTTCATGGCTCTGTGGGGAGGAACTTCCCCTCCCCTACATTAAAAAGAGTAGATATTTTGGATTGACCTCTAGCTTCTCCATCCTTCAATCTTAATTCAGCAAGGGATCTCCTGCCCCTTCTTTTACTGAATTTAGCACAATCCGGAGAGTCTTTGCTTTTAACAGAGCAGAGAATGCCTAGGGTGTTAGGTTGCTGATTTTCCAAGTTCTCTGATGCTATAAAGAGTTCATCTGTTTATAAGTTAACTCTAGTAATATTTACTAGATTATTAACAAGGAGATCCCTTTGTCTTTCCAATTCCTCATCATCACAGATTTCATCAACCAATTGATCCATAAGGTCGTTTACTACTTCTTCCCCTATAAAATTGGCAATGATGTCGACTTCCTTAGACACGCGGTCACTCTCAGATATTACAGTTGTAACAGGGTCAACCCATGGCCAAGAAGGGCAAGCCTCTTCCCCCAGAGGGGCCTTTAGACTTGAGACTGGGGAGAATGGTTGATTCTGCCAAGAAGCCCATTCTTGATCTTGGGGAGGATTATCCTTCTCTTTTGATAGCGATGGGATGGTGAGATTCCGCAGAGGGGAAGTTTCTGAGGAGCTCTCTCTCTCTAGTGGGGTAAGAGAGCACGATGGTAACATATTTGTCATACCGGGCTGTTCTTTTTGGGGGAGCCACTCACAAATTTCCCCCTCTTCCAAGTTTCGATCGCTGAGAGAAGGGTCACCTATAGGGGGAATAACAGAGGACAGTGGTTGGGGAGAACATAAGGTCTTAACTGGGGATCTCTAATGACACAGAACCGTGGCAGGGTGATTAGTGCTAGTATTATTAAAACCCTTAATGGAGAAACCCCCTTGGAGCGATTCTCGACTCGGAGATTGATTTAGGGAAAGCGTTTTTAAAGGGAATCTTCCTTGGCCTTTTAACTTCGAAAGGACCATTGTAGAAGGGTAATTCAAGGGATAAACATAGATTATCGCAATTTAGTGTTACTGGTTCGATAGTTTTAATGTTAATATCCATGTTAACAATCAGAAGATGGTTAAAGAAGCTTAGGGCTGATTTTTTAACTTCTACAAATTTACCTATTTTGTTCCCTAAAATTCTTAAAAAATCATTATTTTGTAATTCAACCGGAATTTTTTCGAGTGATATAGCTCTATTGACCATGCATGAATTTAATTGAGAAGGATGAAAGAGGGTTTGCCATCCCCAACAGTCAAACCCTAAGCCCATGAACTCTGATAAGCCCTTGTTTAGCAATGAATTGCTTAAATTTTGATTACCGCATTCAATAGCTAAGAACTGATCAAGAAGGATGTCAATTTTTACCTGGTTATTGAGAGAAGACACCACCCAGTTAGCAATTTGTTCAGTTGGGATCCCCCAACCTTTCCATCGTGCAAAAAACATTCTGTTGTTGCAATGCATTTGATACATATCCAATGTTTGGGAATTAATATCAATGATTATCCCGCTGGGACTAGCTTTAGGTAGTTTGCCAACGGACTTTTTAGTAAAGAGAATGGAAGCCGGGGGCCTGTTTGTCCGGTTAGGTTTTACAGAACCTTCCTTCCAACCAAGGTTGGGATTTCGCATAAGACGATTTGATTGCCCTTCTGCCTTATTATTTCTGCGCTTTACCGACTGCCATTTTCGATCCCTGCCTTGGAGCGAAGGAAGGGGAACCCTAGCCGAATCAACCAGAGAATACTTTGTTTTTGCAAAGAAAGCTTCTTGCTTGATGGTTCGAGATTTTACCCTGCTCAGTTCGTCTGCCCTAGTGTGACTAGCCAGAACCACAAACCGATTTCCATAGCTTTGGTAAACACCTCGCAGTGGAAAGGGATGCTCGCAGAGAGGTAATGACCTTATTCTGCTTTTTGCATGCAGAGCCATAACTTTTTTTTCCCATTTAGTTTTATTTCTTTACAGCAGTAGTAAATCTGAATTAAATATATCTTGCACACTCACCTTTAATAAATAATAGACATACTACTCACACTTTCTCCTTGAGATCTTAATCTTCCTAGGTCTGATATAAATCAGATCAGGAGACTTTTAGATTTATACTTTTTTGCTTAATCTTTCTTTTTTTGATTTATTTTTGTTTTAATAAATAAATTGTATCCTTTCAGAATGAATCGCAACTCTTAATAATATTCTTGTCTTAAATCACATCTTTTTAATTTTTATTTTTTTTAAAACAAAAAGAAACTGAACTTCTTGCAAATTGCACCCCTAAACATAGTAACTTTTGTTTAATAAATCACTGCTTATTGGTTGTTGTTTGTTCTAAACTGCTTGATATTTGTTTCATATAAATCGCTGCTACTTTGATATTGTCTTGCATTGCTGCATTAGTGATAATGGTTCAATACAAAATATTGCTTCATTTTATATTGATGTCTAAAAACTTTTGTCTCTTTGATATCAATTTCTGCATGTTTTGCGATCACAATTGCACCCTTTAACATATTAGTTTCCTGCTTAATGCTGTGTGATCATGATGATGTCGTGCAACCTTAATGTTTGCTAACATATTGATGACCTTATTATCGTTTCTTCTCCTTAATAAAAGGTCGCTACACTTTAACTCTTCTTAATCACAGCCATATATAACTGGTCGATATTAATCACTTTGTCTAATGAATTTGTTATTTGACTTCTAATTGCTGCAGTCTAAGAGGACATGTTACATTCTTTAGACATATATTTTCTGAACTCACTGTCTTCATTGTTCTTCCATATGTAATCACTACATACTGCTTTAAACTCGAATGCTTTTTTGCAATAGTCAACCATCTTATATAAAGGAAACTTGCCAATGATATGAAGTCACTTTGCCTTGTCAGTTCGCTGCTTTATCATGTATCTAATGAAACTTCTAATGTAGTTGCTGCAGATAATCTTAGTCACTCAGCTAATCATCAAACATTTCATAGCTATCAAGTATAGAATGAATCTTGATACCATCAATTGCTATTTGTAAATTGGATCGGTACACATCAATTTAAGAGCCTGTGTCTATATAATCAAATAACTCTTCTTGACTCACTTCTCATAGTGAATATTTACTTTGACATCACTAACAGTTTGTTCATCCATCTCTTTCATTCATAATTATAATGAATATATTCTTGACATCAACATGTCTATAACATTTGATGTTAACAATCTTCATTTTTCTTCTCTCGTTTATCATCAATAATGAAATTTAACAAACACAACTAAGTTCCTTGACATCAATGACAGTCTTTCCCACATGGAGAAACCAAATTGAATTCAGAGTTGCCAAGTGCTTGAATTAAGGCCTCTTCAAGGACAAGATGCTAAGAGAAACACAGATCCCTTAGCACGAGAGCTAGATTTCTTTGTCTAGCACCATCTAATCAGCAGGCTGATGAACTAATCTTGAAGTATGTCCCACCAGGCATGCTAGAAACTATTGTCAAAAAAATTTGTACCCTTGCTGAGCTATCAACTCAGCAACTTCGTGAAACATGGAAACAACCCGAAAGTGTGGGACATTGCGCATGGGGGTTGAATTTTTGGAGAAGGCCAACTTCCTTCCTAATCCAAGTAAGAGGCTTTACGAACTAAACACCTCAAATTCTACTTCTAAACCTACTTTAACAGCTCGTAGGAGAAACGGGAAGAAGGAAATGCAGAAAATGAAAGGAGGTGATGCACCAAGATAAGAGATGTCTCTCTCCTTGCCCCAAAATGACACCAAGAATCAATTAAAATACCCTAGAGATGCACAAACTTCAATTGCGTGAATGACACCAAACACATGTATGGAGGTTAGGTTTTGCCGAATGTAATTTGGAAAATTGTTTCCCAAAAGTCGCACTCAGAAAACCACTAAACACACACTTAAGGTAAATAAAAATACACAACATGCATAAGTCGAAGAGGCAAGAATGATGATTTCAATTCATTCTTAGGTCAACGACCCAACTTACAGTTGTAGAAATGCAAGAAAATGTACAAATCCTCAAGAGAAGTGAAAGAACAGAAAGTAGCTCAAGCTAGTAGGGAGACAACCCTTTACAATGATGCTTAACAACCTATTTGTAGCAAACTGGTTGTAGAGAAGAAACCAACAGTCAAAGATGGGAAACCTTGACTCTGGCATGTACAGGAGAATGTCAATCTGGGAAGATGGGAAATGGCCGAATCTAACAGGATTGTGTGTGCAAGAAGCTAGGTCATACATTGACAAGGCAATCACAAGAAGAAAAGTGCCTCTAGAAGGTGGATTGCTTGACAATCCAAGGTTGGCGCACACATAGTTAACATTAAACCCATCAAACAACCATAAATAGGCATGGCATTGGACTCCACTTGATGGTAACCTACAAAATACAATAAATGCACCCCTGTAGCTCCATGAATGAAAGTAGACAAGTTGCAGGAGTTGGTGAAGCATTAAGATTCTTGAATGTCAATGATGCCATCTAAAAGTGTTGTGGTCATCAAAGATTGCATATTGGACCTTCAAGAAAACGTTGCTAAGGATGAGGAGTCAAGAATGTGGAGTTCGAAAGTTTGAAGGAATGAAAGAGGCGAGAGAAGGATACGGGGTTTTGAGGTTCGTGGAGACAGGCTAACTCCGACCAAAAAGTTAAGGGTTAAATTGGTTCCCCAAATCTCAAAATTAGACAAATGAAGGGTTTTCCTATTTTGGGGTTCAGCGAAACGGTCTAACGCTTACCAAAAGAGTAAAGGTTAGACAAGTTCCCCAAATCCGAAAATCTAATAAAGGAAGGGTTTTCGTATTTCAGGGTTTAGGGAAACGGCGTAACGCTTACTAAAAGAGTAATGATTTGATCAATTACTTGAATCTTGAAATTCGACAATGAAAAGGTTTTTCATATTTTAGGGTTCAGGGAAACAGTGTAACACATACCAAAAGAGTAAGGGTTAGACCGGTTCCCTGAATCTTGAAATCCGACAAAGGAAGGGTTTAATTATTTCGGGGTTCATGGAAATGGTCTAATACCTAGCAAAAGAGTAAGGGTTAGACTAGTTCCCTGAATCCTGAAATCCGACAAAGGAGGGGTTTTCGTATTTTCGGGTTCGCGGAAATGGTCTAACACTTACCAAAAGATTAAGGGTTAGATGAGTTCCCCGAATCTTGAAATTCGACAAAGGAAGGGTTTTCATATTTCAAGGTTCAGGGAAACAATCTAAAGGTTACCAAAAGAGTAAGGGTTAGACCAGTTCCTTGAATTCAAAAATCCAATAAAGGGTTTTCATATTTCGAGGTTCGGGGAAACGGTCTAACGCTTACCAAAAGAGTAAGGGTTAGACCAGTTCCTCAAATCCTGAAATTTGACAAAGGAGGGGTTTTCATATTTCAAGGAAACTGTCTAATGCTTACCAAAAGAGTAAGGTTTACACTAGTTCCCCAAATTTTGAAATTTGACAAAGGAAGGGTTTTTTCGTATTTCAGGGTTCGGGGAAATGGTCGAACGATTACCAAAAGAGTAAGGGTTAGACTAGTTCCTTGAGTCTTGAAATCCAACAAAGGAAGAGTTTTCGTATTTCAGGGTTCCGAGAAACGGTTTAACGCTTACCAAAAGAGTAAGGGCTGGACCAGTTTCCTGAATCGTGAACGCCAACATCCTATAAGGGAAAGAGAGCTGGTTAGTGGACCTTGAGATTTGAAGGCAAGATGTAAGGATGAAGGGAGAAGGTTAAAAGTTTGCCCTTTGACGAAAGAACACTTGAGCATTTTCTTGATTCCCTAACTTGGCACGTGATAAATTGGGGCAGAATTGGTCTATAGAACGTATGTCTGATCGGTTCTCACAGATGGACCAAGGTGGTCATAAAATGACAATAGGAACTTGTCCCAAGACCTAAGGATAAAAGTGTGATTGGCACTAAGTGGGTATCAAGGAACAAGCTAAATGAGGATGGCTAAGTTGTGAGAAACAAGTCAAGATTATTATGCTAGGTTTACACTCAAGTTGAAGGAATTGATTTCAAAGAAACCTTTGCCCATGTTTTTCGTATGAAGGCAATAAGGATGTTTTTAGCGCTTGCCAGCTATAAGAATTTTATAGTCTACCAAATAGATGTGAAGTCTGCCTTCCTTAATGGCAATCTTGAGGAAAAGGTATACATTGAACAACTTGAAGGATTCGTCCTTTTAGAGAATGAGGACTATGTTTGCAGGCTAAAGAAGGCACTTTGTGGGCTAAAACAAGCCCCAAGGCCTGGTATTCAAAACTAGACAAGCATCTTCAAGAACACGGTTTAAATAGAGGAAATTGTGGACAACAATCTTTATTCCAAGAATGAAGGAGATTACCTATTGATTGTTTTGGTCTATGTTAGTGATATCTCTTTTGGAGGAAGTAACTTGACAATATGTGTTAAGAGTTTTACATTGAGATTCAAAAAGAATTCAAAATGTCTACGCTTGGTGAGTAATCTTTCTTCCTTGGGCTACAACTTTCTCAATTAGATAAAGGGATATTCATTTCACAAATCAAGTAGGGTAAGGAAATGTTGAATAACTTTAGAATGGAAGATTGCAATCTTGTGAGCACAGAGTTTCTATGGATGAAAGAGATTTTGAAGGATGTTTAGGTTGAGTATGAGCATGCCATGCCATCTCCATATTTTGTGACAATATGAGTACAATCAACATCTCAAAGAATCCGGTTATGCAGTCTAGGACAAAGTACATTCCAATCAAATATGATTTCTTAAGAGAGAAGGTGGTTGATTAGGAAGTGAAGTTGGGGTAGACGCTACAAAGGAACAAATTGCGGACATTTTCACAAAGCCCCTTCCAAAAGAGACTTCTGAGTATCTAAGGGAGAAATCTGGAGTGATATCACTCTCATCTAGTCACTATGTTCTTTAGAAGAGGCATGTGTGTAGGGGGAGCTATTCATTGTTTTATCTTTTGACCTCATAAATCCCTTGCCTTTGATGTCAAAGGGGGAGGAGTATTTGGGATATAATTTTTTTCTTTTTTACCATTCCTTCAGCCAACAAGAAAATTGTGGAAATAGACTAAGGGTCTTCAGTGGCTTACACCAAATATGGGAACATGACATTTCAAATCTTAAGAAGGGAATTGTTGAATTTATTTCTTCATGGTTAGTTTGGGGTAACAAAACTACAGTTTAGGAGACCATCTTCTAGTCTTGATATCAATATAATATAAATACAGCATGAACTTATTTCAATGATATGTGTTATTTTGGTGGGAATCTCAAGTTTTTTGATGATCATATTGGTGCGAATATTTTGTGTTCCCATCATTATCAATACTGTCAAATATCAGACTTGATGTGGTTAAGCTAGTTTGGTTTTTGGAGCAGAAGGGAAATGGTAGTGAGCAAGTTCTCGAGTGTGTTGAGTCTTAAACCGGATCTTTACTACTGCCTGTAAGTTCAAATAGTCTCCAAATTCCCACCTTACATAGAAGCTGGCCATGTGTCATGTTATGTTCTTTTGTCATGCAAATTTCTTTTTAATCATCTTCTTAATATGTTTTGCAGCTATGATTCAATATTTTCTGTATAGCGATCTTCCTTTTTTTTCCAGTCCAGTTTACTTTCCTGCTAATTTTACATTTCTACTTCAAATTGAAATTTCAGGAGATGGGACTTTGGAGGAGAAATTTGTGGAGCTTCCTCCGGAACTTTGTATCATGAAACTCGTTGGATTTTCAAAGTATCTGGCAAGTTCGATTTCATTGTTACCATCAATGATGCATCGACTGGAAAACTTTCTTGTTGCCATTGAACTGAAGGAATTATTGGCAGCATCGTTTCCAGAAGGAAATCAGTTATGTACAAGCAGGGTAGGTACAGACCTGGAATAAATTATAAGAATGTTGGTGTTCATCAAGATAGGCACAGGGAAGACAATGGCTGAGTAACAGATTGATATTTTCTGCATTACTGGCATCAATTTGAAATTGAATTTTCTTTTCATCTCTAAAGACATTGCAACAAGTATAAAAGCCGGTTATCCCATTTTTTTAGCTTCATATGTTATTGTTTTAGCAGGTTCTTGAGGCCATAACTACAGAAAGATGCATGGAAGGCTTTTCTTTAGAAAGACTTGAAGTTCTTGGAGATGCTTTCCTCAAATATAGTGTCAGCCGGCGTCTCTTTCTGGTGCATGACAAGTTGGGTGAGGGGCAACTAACGAAAAAGAGGTCTAATGCCATAAAGAATTTGAATTTAATCAAAAGGGCCAAAGTGAAGGGTTTTCAGGTAACTATGAAAGTCCAGTTTAATTATATAGCTATATTAGTTTGTATATATGTTTCCAATTGGATAAATGGAAGTACTAAACATGCTCAATTTGTTTTTATGATATTGGCAAGGAATTAGTGGTTTGTGCTGTTTTTTTGATATTCCTGAATTTTCTTGTATAGTATCAATATGTATCTTTGGTGCATGTGTAATTCTTTGTGATTGTTTTTGTTTTTGAGTGCAGCACTCAGTTCAGGATTTTGTGACTAAATTTGTTTATTGGGTTATTGAAATAAAAATATATGGATGCTTATAATTTGTTCTTCGGTCTGTCAGTTTTTGTCAATGTGCTTTATAAAACTATATATTTGAGTAGAGAACTATCAAAGATGGTCAATCCTAGCTTGTGTGCAATAAGTATGCTATGGTTGTGATGTCCCCAAACAAGATTCCGTCAAGTATTGAGAAAGCTGCTTGTATTATCTTTATGAAAAATGTGAATAACGAGCAGTGAATAAGCCTATGATATATGACAAAGATTACAGGATATATGATATATGATAGTGACTACAAAAAGCAGTCGACCCCTTGAGGCCCAACAAAGGGACAGTATTAAAGATTGCAGCGCTGGTACTTAGATTGGAAGATGAAAGGCGACCGATCACAAGACATGCATACATTGCAAACATACTTTACAAGAATTGTTCCAAGGAAATTTTTATGATGGTAATTACAGATTAAAGAACAATTAAGGTGGCCAACCCATCATTAGAGATTTGATCTTAGTGCTATTGGATTTAGGTTATAGAAGCATCGAATCAATGGGAAGTGATCATCATGTAAAAGGCAGTGATAAAAATAAAACGGAAATCATGAAGTGTCAAGAGGAAGTTGATTTGTATCGGCTATAACACCAATAAGTTGATTTGTGCCGGCTGATGAAAGTGATGAAGTCTAATCAAGCCACTCTAGATAAGCGGTTCATTGCTTGTCATGTCCCCACTATAAACACTAGACCAAAATAGTGAACCAATTTGATATCCCTATTCAACCTTAACAAACCATTCTAAGTTTAAGACCATATGAGCATAGTTTGCTGAACTTGTCCAAATTCAGGAAGTCTCCTATGGAGACGAATTTAGAAGACTCAAATCGATATCAAAGAAATGATAAGGACCGGTCAAAAGAATACATATAGAGCAATCATATGGTTTCTCCAACAAACAAGAATATCATTTAGACTAATTGAAATTAATAGTTAATTGGACAATGATTATGATAAGAGATATCGTTTATGTGCAAAGCACAAATAATATCGGATATTAATTCCAATCATTCATAAATAGACACTAGACTATATGATGCGAAACTTATGGAAACTACACAAACCTTCGACAAGTGATCGACTAAGACAAATCTGTCAGAAAATATATTGAAGGATTAGAATAGACAATATGGTGGTTACCGTCAAAAGTTTGAGCTTTCATTATCATAAAGAAAATGGCATGAGCAGTTTTAGTCACTCATAGATTCTGAACAAAATAATATTATCATCGATCCCATATGCATATTCATGGATTTTGATTAAGGCAGTTGCCATGAAAAGATTTAATATCTATTAATTGGAGATCGAGTTAGGACAGCGACTTGTCTATTGCTAAGTAATATGTATTTAAAGGAATAGAAGATAGAAGAAATCTTAGAAGGGACATTACACTACCTCATTGTCACAAAATATTGTTGTAGGATTTATTTGTTCTTGTCCTAGATATTCCAAAACTCTTAACCAAACTACATGTGTACATGCTTTCATTTAGTACAACATATTCAGTTTTTGTACTTGATAATGCCACTGTGTTGCTTCTTTGAACTCCATGTAATCAATCCACTTTAGTGTAAAAGAATGCTATCATGTTTTCTTCCTCTGATGATATTACCAATTTGTATTTGAATAACCAAATGACTATGAATGTTCAACTGAATAATAATGGAATCCATGATCCTTTATTCCTTTAACATACCTTAGTATTGTTTTTATTGCTTGTAAATGTCTTTTTGTAGGTTCACTTCTATACCTTGAAATTAATGATAGTGCAAACACAATATCGAGCTTTGTAGCTGTCAAATATATTGAGCTCCAAAAAATACTTCTATATTTCCTTTAATATGCCTTCAATGATCTATATTCTTTCATCAAATTTTCTCCACATGAAATTGATGCGCTAGCTCTTTTAGTATCTAGCATATTAAGCTTCTTGAACATATCTTGCAAATACTTAGCTTGACAAATAAATATTTTACCATTAGATTGGCATACCTCCATGCCAAGAAAGTTTTGCATTGGTCTTGAACTAGTCTTTTGAAATTCTTTCATTATGGCCTCTTTAAATTGTTTCTTCATCTTGTTTGAGCTTTCTATATAGATTACATCATGATGTAGGAGCATCCATGGTCGACAATGTTGTGACCATTTCACACATCGCCCCATCAAAATGGGGAACCCCCTTGTTTTTGCTCAAGTCCTAGTCTCTTAGTCTAATCTCAACTCTTGCAGGTGAAATGAGTGGGTTTGTAGTGTCTAGATATTGTGAGAGCCAAGTCTATCATGAGTTCAACCGAAGAATGTGAGAGACTGCTAGTTAGGGATACTTCAAGTGGTCGAGGTTGAGGGCGAAAGCTTCATGTGCTCCTCTTGAGGAGCAAAATTCACTTCAAATGCCCTTCATTGAGAGCGAAGTTGTTCCATGAGCCTTATTTTGACAAGTTTTGAATGGATGGAGTGAAGCAAGGTGAACGAGCAAACACTAAGTCTTGAATTTCAAACCACTTCATGTCATGAACCTTGGAGCGAACTTCATGTGCAAGGCATCTGGAGCGAAATTCATGTGCACCTCGTGGAGCGAACTTCATGTGCAAGGCATTTGGAGCGAAATTCATGTGCACCTCTTGTGGAGCGAACTTCATGTGCCTCTCCTACAGAGCAAAATTCTTCCTAACACTTTGTGTTGAGCATGGCATGACGCATTAAAGTTGAAAGAATGAGCGAAAGAGAGCAAAGGAGAGTTAGTGTCTTGACTCGAAATTACCTTCAGGTGCATGACCTCAAGAGTGAACTTCAGAGCAAGGTAATTGAAGCGAACTTCATGACCATCACTTTTGGAGCAAATTTCCCTTAAAAGCTTTGTTTGAGTGTGAATTAGAGTGTTTTAATGAAGATAGTGAGCATGATTTTGATCTGAGATCATCTCAAGTACTCCTTCTTTGGAGCAAAGTTTACTTCATGTGCTCTTTGATAGGAGTGAATTTTCATTTTAGGCCTTCATAAGGACAATTTGACATGTTTTTGTGGATGAAGATTTAAAAACCCTAAGGATTGAATTGATGAAACAATGAAAGTGATTGAGGGTGAGTTCAATTCTTGTTTGAAGCGAACTTCATGAGCAAGGCAATTGGAGCGAACTTCATGTGCTGGCCTCCAAGAGAGAACTTCATGTGCTAAGGTAATGGAGCGAACTTTACTTCGTATGCCTCTAATTGAGAGCGAATCTACAAGATTGCTTATAAGACCACTGCTTTGAGCCAATGTAATGCTTGAAAAGAATTATTTTGAGTTAAGAAGATGAAAGGCGAAATTTAAGAGTTACTTCATGTGCAAGACAATTAGAGCGAACTTCATGTGTTTGCCTTTGAGAGCGAACTTCATGTGCTTGCTAACAAGAGCGAACTTCATGTGAAAGGGTTTAGGAGTGAACTTCACGTGAACATCAATAGGAGCGAACTTCATGTGATCCCTTTTGAGAGCAAAATCCTTATGTTTGAATGCACTTCAAAGATTAATCAAACAATAATTTGGCGCCAAAACAAAATTCAAATTTAAATAAGAAGATGTAAGTCGGCCTGCATTAAAAGATAATAACAAATTTTCTTTTTGTTAAACCAAGTTGGCCTTCATAGGAAAAGACACAACCTTTTGCCTTGAATGCCTATTTAAGAAGGATAAAATCATTCATTCAAACATCAAATCAAAACGATCCTTCTCTAGTGAATTTCAAGCAGACAGCGAACTTCATTAAGATCAGCGAATTCAATCAGAATTAAGAGCGAATTCAAGTAGTGAATTCAGTCACAAAAAAGGAAGATTTGAGGTGCATAGCATATCCAACAATCAAGAGGGCCGAATCTCATTATTGAGCTGGAAAGTCACTAGGAGACAGCGAATTTTCTCATAAAGGAGATATAGTTACTGTGAATCACATTAGCATCATAACAAATCCAAGTGAATTCACCTTTTCAAGGCGAAATTAACCAGTTACAGTCTCAGCAGTCACCTTGTTGATCAGACTTAAGGTTAAATTTCAAAAGGATCAGAGGTAAATATTGTATTTGGTTGATAGGAGGCTAGATGCAGGTCTGATTAGGAGCAAACAATGACATATTTAGTAAAGTAGACTTCCTTAATTCATTGAGAAAGTGCAGATAGGTGTAAAAGTCAGTCTTATTTAGCATTCAATTTCAGATTCATTTAAATTTAAGATTGATTTAGATCAATATCGTAGGTTGTCTACTAAGCAAATAGGCTTCATTGTATCAATATTTCGCATATCTTTTACCATTATCCTAACTTACACATCTCTTATAGGTGAGAGATGGCGGCACCTAAATTAAGTGGAACCATGAACCGTGAAGTGCTCATCAAGGAAGACTCGAGGAGCAGTGCATTAGAAACTAAGATCACATCTCATTGGAACAGAATAGGAGATACCAATCTCGGGAAATTCAACACCAAGAAGTTCCGGAACCCGTTATACACAAGTGAGCCTTATACTACAGCGAAGAAGATGATCGATAGTGGGATTATAAAAGCAGCTGGCTTCCCTCCTCCGGTGCAATGCTACGAGTTAATCGTTGAATGTGCTCAACACTATGATTCTCCCTCAAGAAGAATAGTGGCGAAGGATGGAAGAGTACTCGCATATCTCTCAGAGACAGCAACTAGTGAAGCATTTCATCTACTTGAGCCTAAGGACATGGTCTATATAAGTGTGGAAGGAGCTAAGTCCGCCTATGACGATGATCCAGAAGCTTGTTCAAAGGTCGTCGATAAGTTTTGGTTAAAGAAGAGTAGAGGTGGTAAGAGCATGTGGCCCGACAGATTACATAGGGTGGACTTCAAAGATGAATTCAGAGACTTCATCACCCTACTTTATTGAGTGGTTGGTGCACCCGAGGCTTCATATTTCAAGGATTGGATGTTCTACTTCATAGAGACTGTCACCCATGGCAAGGACGCAATCCATTGGGCGAGGCTCATTAGCAACAATATCGATTTGCAATTAAGAAGGTTGATGCCCACTAGCACATTCTACATGAGCTCCTATGTCATATACTCTCTTGCAAGGAATTACGAGTATCCTGGACTGGTGTATAGGGGTATAGTCAGAAGAGGACCAGTAGAAATAAAAGTGCATGATGTTGGTGTTGGAAATAAGCCACACCCGGACCGACGATGGACTGGTCCAAGAGGGGCCAATAGCTCAGTGGTAGAGCACTCCAGCAGCGTATGGAAGGTCCTAGGTTCGAGTCCTAGTATCAGAGCCAGGTCCAGGCTAGGAGCCCCAAGCACACGAGATGTGTGGCTTAAGGGGGGGTGTTGGTGTTGGAAATAAGCCACACTCGGACCGACGAAGGACTGGTCCAAGAGGGGCCAGTAGCTCAGTGGTAGAGCATTCCAGCAACGTATGGAAGGTCCTAGGTTCGAGTCCTAGCTGGTCCATGTCTCAACACATGAGTGCTATACACAGCTCCATCATCCAACTAAACAACACTATCGGAGAGTGAATAATGCATTCACTATGCACATCACAAGGTCGCTTCGAGGTGGACTTCAGCAAAGACTCTCTCCAAAAGCACAAGCATTGTTTCAACAATATGGTGTGTGGTTCATCCAATTCCCAAAGTTCACTTATATTAGAGTCCAAGGGTGTCCTTCCCCTCCCTACATGTTGCCATGCTACCCGACAGACATAATTGTGCTACTTGAAGTGGTGAGACAATTGGTGGCATACGTCAAGGCATATAGGCATAAGCATAGAACCAGTGTTTCTTTTCCTATTACACTTGGAGACTCTATTGAAGCATGTCCTTCCCTTCAAGCAGTTGAGGACGCCGAGAAAGAGTTAGCATTCTACTCTATTCACTCAAGCCATTCACTCCTAGAGATCACTTTGATCCATATGACAATGTAAAAGGAATTTTGAGAAAGAAGTATGGACACCAATGGCAGTTAGATGACTGTTGGATGAACATTCAAGATGATGTGGAAGTGAAGAAAAAGATGTATTCTAGACTACCTCTCGATTTCATTAGGAAATGTAAGTTGTTTAATGTTGCTGATCAAGTGGAAGATAGTGGCAAATATCTCCAATTAGCCTATGCCAAAGAAAGCAAGGAGATCAAGATCAATTGGGTTGACACGGAGGTCGAAGATTTGAAGGATTTGATGAAACAAGTCTTGGAATACACTCGCATATGTATAGACATACAACATAAAAAATTGAAAGAGCAGAACATAACAATGACATTCCACTCAGAAGTGAGGAAAGACAATGAAGATGAAGCAAGCGCGAGTGGAAGTGCTTCTCAACCATCTCACTCAAGAGGTTTGAAGAGAAAAGATGATCGTGGAGAAAAGGAGTTATCAAGGAAGAAGCATAAATCAAGTTCCAATCATCCTTCCTCCAGGCATGAAGAAGAGTTGAACCACGATGAAAGACACGAAGAACAGAGGGTAGATAAGGAATTGAGTCAAGGAGCAATTGAATCAATGGAATCCATAGTTCATAATGATAAAGGCAAAGAGAAATCATCACAAGAACAAGAAGATCTCACTCCTCACATTCAAGAGATCAATGGAGATGAAGAAGAAGACAATGATGAGACTACTTTGCCACCCCGAGATGAGCAGATGCTTGAAGAAACACAAGTTCAAGAAGGGAGATCCTCTATTCCTGAATGGCTTAAAGAAAGACTGGCCAGAGAAGTGATAGTAGTTGATGAAGAACCAACATATGACTTAGAGAGCCTTCTAAGTCGGACTCGAGAGGTCACTGAGAAAAGGAAAGCTACGAAGATGTCTGAGGTGATCAGAGATGATTCAGGTTCTCGCAAGTTACAAATAGCTACTCCAATAGTTAACAAGTATGAAGTAGGAGATGAATATGATATGGAGACTATTGATTTGGGTCCACTCACCTCCGAGCAAGCCATAGGTGATGCAATGATTCATTAAAGGCAGTTAATGATATGCTTAGAGTGGAAGTAGAAAAGAATAAAAGGTTGGAGAAGGAGATAAGTGTGTGGAGAAACTACTTCCAACAGTTCCAAGAACCATTGAGACATCAGAGTCCAGTAGCTACACCACCACCCTTGCTTCCTACGAAATCAATTGATCATATGGAGAAGATGAGGAATTTAGCACAACTGATGGATACATGGATAGAAGACTCTTATACCAAGGTTAGCAAGTTCATGAAGGGTATAATAGAGACACTTGATAGAGTCATAAAAGTCCTTGGAAGAACTCATGTCCTCATAGAACCTTTTGAAGCATTTTCTCATGCTAGAGATGTTATCATTCCAGTATTGTAAGTAATAAGAAATACACCTTGGGAAGTCTGATCAAGAGAGAAAATAAGAAGGATCTACACCCAACTTTCTACATTGGAGTAGTCTACTTCAGAGAAAGAAGATCATTTTTGAAGATATTGGAAACGGGTGCAATCGAGTTTAAGATGATATGCATCGTATTCATGATAAGATAGTAGAAGTAGAACAAATCGTCTTGGAGAGGAAGATCAATCCGGGGATGATTATAGAAGCTAGAGAATTGGAGGAGAGAGTAAGAGTTATCTTTCATGGAACTGATGGAATGATCACCAAAAGATAGTTGGATGATATGCTTGAACTCGTTGTTTTAGCCAGCAAGACACAAGAGCTCGAACCTGAATGGGATAATGCTATCGTCAAAGCCTTCGATGAAGTCATGCACATGGAGGAACAGTTGAAGTCTCTACTAGAAGTTCCGATGACTGAGATAGAGGGCATAACGTCAAGATTCATTGAATATGCCAAAAGGGAAAGTGAGAAAGGAAATAAGATTCTAGAAGACAATTTGTTATGATTCTACTTGGCAAATCATTTTCTCATTGGAGGATGCTTCCTCGATTTCAGTGCTAGCACTTGTTATTTTCTCATTGGTTGATTTCATGATAATGTTTATCTAGATAGGGTTTCAGTTGTATCAAACCCTAATTAGGGTTTATGTGGCAAAATCTTGGCCCTTTATCTTCATTTGATCTTGGCCCTTCATTGTATTTGGGAGTGATATATAAACTCCACTCATTTCATTTGTAAGAAGGAATAGAGAAATAATAGACCAGTTAGAGATAATAGAGAGAGATTAGAGATATTAGAGTTCAAGAATGATAAGAGAAGGATTTGAAGAATTGTTGTTACTTTGCTTTTGGATTAATAAATCATTGAAGTTATGGTGTTTCTATTCAATCCTTGAAGCTTCTTGAATGGTTTTTCATCCTATCAAGTCAATCTTTGATATTAGTTTAAGTATTTAGATTGAATGATGGAATGTTGTACTTGATTTATTGTGAAGCTCGTAATCCATACCACTAGCCTGTTGGTGATTGTAAGTGCCTTGTGTGGTCAACTGGAATCATTGAAAGTGCTCAAGATCAATTGTTGCTTAACCATGGTATGCATTCAATTGATGCTGTCTATGTTTAGTAGCGATTTGAAAATCTTCAAATGTCCTTAGAAGATTGCACTAGTTTTGGTGGAGTTGTTCTTATATGGTGATACTAAGACTAGTAGAGTTTCACTCAAATCACCCTTCATCTATCTATTCTTAGGATAGCTTAGTACCTCTCGACCCTCATCTTTTGCCATTTTTTTGATAAATATCTCGTAGTAGTAGGAAAGAACTTCATTGCATATCATCCGCGAAAAACTTCATAAAGTCTCCTCATGCGAAAGGCCCCTTGATGAAACAACAATAACGACCACTTGTGCTTATCCACACGTCAAGACCTGACATTTATAAACCTTGGAGTTGTCTCAAGTGATCCTTAAGCTAATCTTCAGCATTTGAGAAGCTTTGTTCAAGAGAGGATAAGATTCTTTTGGGTATTTTATTCTGTGTTCGCATGTGCGTAAAAAACACATCAACAGACAGGATATTCAAATTTGAATTTGGCACATTCTTTCCTTAAATTTGGAATATTCTTGTGTTGGAAAAAGGAGTTACAACTTGTGACAACTCACTAATTCACTCCTAAAAAATAGTTGTTCAAATGGGTGCTTGAGAATGAGTTTGTCTTTTTCTATTTTGGGGTCCTGTTGAGTGTATTTGATGGCAAAGTGGACTGTTATTCTGGGCATGTTAGGAGGTGGAGTTGACAAGGCATCCATAAACATTTAAAGTAATTTTTAAATGGAGAAGATGTTTTCCTTTTGATTTTGGCGTAGCCTTTTGGGGGTCATCAAACCACAATTATAGGTAACTGATGTATAGGTTGACAACTACAACTCTCATTATTTCAATTCCAGACTTCGAATTTTGAAGGGTTTAAAGGTGAATGAGGAGGGAAAAGAAGGGAATTTAGATTTGAAGGGTATTTTGCTGTGGTAGTTTCTTCTTGCAGGTTGAAAGATATTGTAATCAGATTTGCATGTATTGAATGTTAAGCGAATGGGCTCAGATTTAATAAGTTTGAGGGGAAGAAGAAACTTGCACTTGAAGAAATTGCAGGTTTGAAGATGGAGAAGAAGAAGAAGAAGAAATTGTAGGTTGAAGGTTTGGAAGCCAGTTTGGCGGCATAATGCATTGTTGAAGGAATTGTTTTCTTGAGTAGTTTCTTCTTGTTATTGAAACTATTTATATCAGTTTGTAGTAAATTTCAGATTGCTTATGATGCCTATAAGGCTGTCCTACAATGTAATTTCGGATTTGTCAAGTAATTTGCATATTTCTTGAGCATTTGAATAAAATTTAAGAGAGATAGTTTGCACTTTTTCTGAAATTTCTTAGCATTTCCGAACTACATTTGTATGTTCTTTTGATATAGGTTAGTACCCTACAACAGATTTTAAGTCAAATTATTAGTTACTTGCATGTGTGCTTTGAGAGGGTTCATCCCTTCATCAGTGGCATCAGAGGGGGAGTTCCTGAGTATTAAAACAGAATGTCGAATTGGGGGCAGTTTGCACTAGGTCCTGAGGGTTGGATTATGTGAGAGATTTGTTGCATGTGTACATACAACCTGCAAGAAGACATGTTCAGAGGGTTTGAGGAGCCGAGGTTCCCATGGTTGTAAAAAAATCGCCAAAAAAGGCAGTTTACAATAATATTTGTGAATATTGTAACATTACAACATTGTTTGTCGCCATTGTGACTATAAAGCTGGTATTTTCTCTCAAATTCTTTGGATCTTGAACATTTTTGGAGGAGCTTTAAGTCTAAATTTTTCCAATCTAATTGTCACTTACGCAATGAAAGTCATTTTGATACCATTGTTAAAAAAAAATTATGGGACGGGTTAATTAGAAATTAACACACTAAAAAACATTTTATTTATTATGAAATTGACTTTTTTGAGTTTTGATTTACAATCTAAGATTCTCTCCCAAAACTTCTTACACAATATAGATGATCTCCTAAAAGTAACTAACAAAGAAAATTAAATCAATCCTAACATAAGGTATCTGACATGCAATTTTCCAGTTGGACGATTAAACTAAAATAAAATCAAAATCTGAGTGATTATATCAACATATTGACCAACTAAAAATATCTCCCTGAAAAGTAAAAACTTTTCTTGAAAATGGCAATTGGCTTTCTTCTAAAACAGCTAATTAATAAATAAAAATTATTATAATTTCCTAAAGATGGACTTGGACAGCTGGAAATAATGCCTAAAACATAATCTACTTTAATTAAGTGTGCCCAAAATTTCAACAAATTATAGACTGTATAGAGATGTGTTAGCAACAACTATTATTATCTTCACCAGCAACTGTCTGTCATCTTCATCAGTAACTGTTAGTTATCTTCAGCAGCAATTTTTTATTATATTCAGCAGCAACTAAGAAATCTTTGTCAGCAACAATTTGACTTCATTAGCATCAGTAGTTCTCTTCGTCAGCTTCTTTAAATTTGCCATCATTTTTCTATTTGACATTAGATTTCCTACAAGAAATAGTCCTTGTACATTCTGTAAAAGAAAGCAGACGCAAGAAGCATGTTATAGAAGTTTGCAGAACGTAGCACTAGAGAGAAGTGTCACAAATGACTGCTTTGACTATGATTGATATTATATTAATTCAATTATTGTCAATTTTATGGTCCTTCGATAAGAGCTAGGGTCTTAACCTTGGGGTTAGCTAGATGGCAGAGCATAAGTATTGATATTTTCATGCTTTGCTTTGACTAATGAATGTTGTTGCTTCTAATTGAGTTGTCACTTTTAGTCTGATTTTGAGGCGCTTAGCCAATTTATACCAGATTTTTGTGGAAAAGGGAGTTTGGATGAAAAGATGCAGAATTGTTTGATTGCTTTATAGGTAGTTGTGAGTTGGGACAAATGGATGGACCAATTCATCCTTTTATTGGCAACTGGTCCATTGTAATGTTAAGTGTCAGTCTCCTTCAAGATTACAAACCATATGCCTTCTGTAGGCCTTAAAGAAATCCAATGTCATGTCAACAGTGTTGTTACAGGTTACAGTAGCATGCAAATCTCTTATACTACACTTTGCTTCCATGATAATAGTCAATAACACTGAATCAAAAAGAATTACTCTAGCTAGTGGTGTGCATATTCACTAAACAAAATGAGCAAACAGAGAGTTCAGACACAAAGGAACATAAAGAGACATCATTTTACAGACATAAACAGGCATTTGCCTTTCAAAGGCCTTCAAGGAAAGCAACAACACATTAGTAGTTTTGTTACAGTTCAATACACTCTGCAATTCACCTACACTACACTGAAATCAATGCACAGCTTGATAACACTTAATCAAGAAGAAATATCTTACCTAGAGGTGTATATATTCACAAACTCAATATAATGAACATAACAAAGAGTTCAAACACCAAGGAACACAAAGTGACATCATTTCTCAGATGTTACTCTTCTTTTCTGTTTGAAACAGGCAAAACTGCCATGTCATGTAGGCGTTTGACATGACACATATGAAACTGACATGACTCTAGCTAAGCTATGATCCCACTAATGTAGCTACCACTTTCACTCTGATGGACCTTCTTCAGCAATTTATGGCCCTTAAGGGATTGCAATTTCTTAGATCCTTTTTGCAACCTCTTTAGTTCCTTTCTTGACTTGTATCTCTGTTCTTTCTGACATATGACTTATTAGGTGTAGTGCAAGTGTTTTTTGTGGCCAGGGCCATTATGACTGGTAAGTGAGATTAATTATCTACTTGAAGTTTGGAACTCACTTCAAGGTCCAATTTAGATCAGCCTCTCTCTTTCTGCCCTTCTGTCTATAATATTGCTTAGTTGTGTTGAGTATTCTATTTATGAATACCGATATGGATTAGTTGTGTGCCTGTGTGCATTGTGCACCCCCTTGCTTTTGTATTTATTATTATAATTCCTTTTAATCCAAATTATCTACTTGCAAGCAGCAAATCTTTTTATGGGAATTTCTCTAACATAATTCAAGGCTGCTGAATATCCTTTTTACTGATACTAATATCAATTAGTGGTGTTTGTGCATTCTTTGTGGGTCCTCTTACCTTGAGGTTATCACTTTCATGCTTTCTAGTTACAAATTATCTATAAAGATGTGGTATATTCTTGTTTGGAGATTACATTCCATGCCAATACCTTCTTTCTCTATCTTTATCTTATATGAATAGAATAATCTTGATTAGTAAGTTGCAACACAATTTGTTTTGAATGGTAATTACTTTTCGTATCTTGTTTTGATTTTAGTTTATGATGTACATACTCAGGTTCCTCATTTTATTTTATAGGCATATATACGGGATGAGTATTTTGATCCAAAACATTTCTTTGCTCTTGGTCGTCCTTGCAAAGAAAATTGTACTCCAGAGAATGTCAATGAGATACACTATTATGAGGGGAATATTATGAAGGAAAAAGTAGATGGTGTGATTGTAAAATGCTCTAAACGACATCACTGGATGCATATGAAGACAATTGCGGATGTAGTTGAGGCTCTGATCGGAGCATACTTAGTGGAAAGTGGTTTTAAAGCAGCTTTATCATTTCTTAAGTGGATTGGAATAGAAATTGATTTTGATCCCTTGCTTATAGAGGATGCTTGCATACAAAGTAGAAATAATTTATCTCTAATCGATTACATAAACATTTCTAATTTGGAAGGGTTAATAGGACACAAGTTTCTTCACAAAGGGTTGCTTTTGGAGGCATTCACACATCCTTCATATAATGAGCATAATGGAGGATGTTATCAGGTTAGTTTATAATCAAACCCAAGTCTTTCCACATATTTATAAATCAAACATTATATATATCTGTTTTTCTTTTGCTTTCATTCAAGTGATGGTTTTTGTATTATGAGTAAACCTCCTTTGGCATTCTAATGGTGGGGTTCACATATTTTTTTGTTCTTTCAGCGTCTCGAGTTTCTTGGAGATGCTGTTTTGGACTACATTATAACATCTTACTTGTATTCAGTTTATCCAGACATGGGTCCTGGCCGGCTGACAGATATGAGATCAATGACTGTGAATAATGAATCTTTTGCTAATGTAGCTGTACGGAAGGACCTCTATACATATCTTATTCAGAAGTCAGATAGTCTTTCTTCTGCAATTGACAAGTATGTGTGTTTCATAAATACTCATGTAAACAAAGATTCATATGATGAGGTAGAACCAAAATGCCCTAAGGTCAGCCTCCTCTCTCTCTCTCTCTCTCTCCCTAGCGTCAAACACAACTGCACATCCACAGTCAGGAAGCTTCTTTCAAGATAGGCCTATATGTTACAAATAAATCAAAATGTTCATAATGATGCTTATATTTAATGGTATGTGTCTTCAGTATTTGGTAATGAAAACACTTTAATGAACAGCTACTAAAAATCAAAAGAATTTAGATCACGCTCGCTTTCAGCGTGGTTTTAGTACTTATGAGAGCAATCAGTGTAAAATAGTTCAGCTTGCTTTAGTTTAACATCGTTATGTAGAATATATTTAGCACACTAAGTCAGAAGTTAGTTTTACAGAAGTTTCAAATGCTAACTAGTCTAGATATCTAAAATACATCTATCTAAATGACGCCAAGAGATATCAATAATAGCATAATTAATATAATACATTGATTATATAGTTATAATTAGTTGTTAATTGTTATTTTAATTTTAAATAATTATAATTAAATTAATGTTATATTTAATGAACAATATTTGAATATAGAAGATATCTACATGCTCTATATATTAGTTAAATAAATGATGTATCAACATTATCACCAAGTAGAAGATTGTCATCTTCCAATGCTTTTATTTCTCATGTGTGCATGTGAGTGGCTGCTAGTATCCTAAGGAGATGATAGGTATTCATTCAAGTGGTTTTTAAGAGAAATGCTACCCCCTTGTGGTTTGCAAATTTAGACATCAATTTTGAACTGTGGCTTTATTCTAAGTCTAGGAACTGGCTTCTTTGTTGGTTTCTCTTCATGTGCCGCATGAAGTTCTACCTTTGTTTCCCAAGAGTTTTACTATGTTTCATACTTGGAATCTCGTAGGGTTTTACAATTTGCCTTTGATCACAAGGTTAAGAGCAGGTAGAATGGTGTCAAATGGAAGAGAAATGTGGTTGTTCCTATTTTGGATGGTAGTACCAAGAAAGCAAAGGTTTAATAGGTAGGACGCTCAAATGGTTTCTGAATGTTGCTATTTTTTGTTACATCTATAGTTCATTAGTTTATAATAAATAAATAAACAAAACAAATGTCACTCATTAAATAAATGTTGCTTAGATGATTAATTGTTGAGAGTTAGTTTCTTGTAGGGAATCTTAGAAAAGTTATTGCAGGAATGCAATACTTTATAAGCATTTACTTAACGGATTTTAAAACATCCCCTGAAATCAATTCTATAGTATTTCAGCTTTGTATGCTCTAACCATTGTTAGTTTCTTGTAGGGAGTCTTAGGAAAGTTACTATAGGAACACAATACTTCATAAGCATTTACATAAGAGATTGTACGACATCCTCGTTGTAATGTCCCCATTTGGGACTTACCATAATTTAGACTTATCTTCACCATCAATGCTATCAATTTTCCTCTTCAAGTTGCTCTACAAATCTGGTGTAGGTCTGCAACAATACTTTCTTCTTAAAATTGCTATAATGAAGCTCTTTATTTCACCTTAAAATCTATCACAAATCATATTACAAACTTCTCACAAGTTTGTCATAAATTCTGCACAATCCTCTCCTTAAGCCTGAAAATAATTTTCTTAAACAAGGCTCTCTTCAAATCTGATGTGTTATCTATAGGAACACAATACTTCATAAGCATTTACATAAGAGATTGTACGACATCCTCGTTGTAATGTCCCCATTTGGGACTTACCATAATTTAGACTTATCTTCACCATCAATGCTATCAATTTTCCTCTTCAAGTTGCTCTACAAATCTGGTGTAGGTCTGCAACAATACTTTCTTCTTAAAATTGCTATAATGAAGCTCTTTATTTCACCTTAAAATCTATCACAAATCATATTACAAACTTCTCACAAGTTTGTCATAAATTCTGCACAATCCTCTCCTTAAGCCTGAAAATAATTTTCTTAAACAAGGCTCTCTTCAAATCTGATGTGTTATCTATCTCCTTGACCCACAACACAATACATAACACCTCTTTAATTCTTTCTTCAAACTTTCTTTTCTTTACTTATATGAGATATATCTTTCTTATCATACTTATACTCACCACCCCGTTTTTTTTTAATTCCTCCCTTAATTATATGCAGCTAACAATACTAAAGCAAATTGTTCAAATTAGATCAGACCCCCCAAGGGATGAAATAAGAGATAACATCCAAAATCGATACCCGGATTCAAAGGTTGAGAATGCCCTCTTATACCATGAGATTGGAAGGATAAGTCACTTAGCAGAGTCATATCCCTTCAAACTCATCATTCTTCATAACAGCTTATTAGTTGTTTCCTTCATTATTATTTTGGTCATGGGTATAGACTTTGATGCCTCTACATAACTTAATCTGAGTGTGACATTGTGCCTCTTCTTTAATATTAACTCACATGTGTATTCGCTGACTATTGGATGACATTGCATCCCTCCACAACGATAATTGTTTATGTTGTTGATTGCTTATCGTCGATCAGTCTTACTTCCTTTGTCTTCTGAAACAGATCGAACGTAATCTTTGGTGATCTATGTTTGTATTGGTTATATCAACACTGCTTGATTTAAGTCACAATTATAACTTACTCAATTACAATCAATATGTTAATTGCGGTCATAATCTTCTAATGAAGTCACTGCATATATTTAGTTTGAAGTCACCATTTTAGAGATGAGTTCGCTATTGGCTTATGTGGGAGTTGGCCATAATAAAATAGTTGGAGATCGATTTTGTTAGATGCTTTGTCTTTCAAATTGCATCGCTGACTAACATAAACTCATTAATTTAGATCTTTCATTTGAAGACGTTTCCCTTAAAAGTCGCTGACTTTTGGAATAACATAGTCACTGCCTTCTATATTGTCACTGACTTTAGTAGTTTATCTTTCAAATACTTCCTTGAAGTTTGTCTTAATTTGTTATAAATAAACACAAGTAAGCACTGCTTTGCTACTCTTAGTGACTACTTTCTTTGGAGTTATTTCCTTATTTAAAGCTAATTTGCTTTCACGTAGATGTCTAAATAATATCATTGTGTGGCTTCTCTTGGGCTGCTCTCGTTCATTGCTAACCGTGGATTAGTTAATATTGCTATACAATTTATTCGTTGTTGTTCCTGGACTCTCAATCGCTTCTCTTTACATGTGCTTTCACGTAGATGTCTAAATAATATCTTTGTGTGGCTTCTCTTGGGCTGCTCTCGTTCATTGCTAACCGTGGATTAGTTAATATTGCTATACAATTTATTCGTTGTTGTTCCTGGACTCTCAATCGCTTCTCTTTACATGTGATCACTGCCCACATCATCACCTTTTCTTACTTTATCACACTTCAACAATTTCTTTTTATTCATTCGTCATTGTGGCAACCTGTTGATGTGTGTTTTATGCACATGCAAGCATCAGAATAAAATACCAAAGTACTTTACCCTCTCTTGAACAAAATCACCTCAGATGCTAAGGATAAGATCAACTAAAATGATTCCAAGGTTTCTGTTATCACAAAAGCTTGCACCCTTGCTGAGCTATCAACTCAGCATCCTTGTGAAACATGGAAACAACCCCGAAGTGTGGGACCTTGTGCAAGGGGGTTGAATCTCCGGAGAAGGCCGACTTCCTTCTCAATCCAGGTGCAAGTGTTGAACTAACTCAACACTTCAAAACTAACTCTTAAACCTATCCTAACAATTTGCAAAGGTAAAAGGGAAGAGAGAATGCTTGAAATGAAAGGAGGTGATGCACCAAGATAAGAGATTGTTTCTCTCCCTACCAAAATGGCACAAGGAACCAACTAAAAAACCCAAGAGATGCACAACTTCAATTGCATAAGTGACCCAAACGCATGTATGGAGGTTAGAGTTTGCTAAGTGTCAAGAGGGGAGAAGGATTCCCACAAATCACAATCAGAAAACAAGTTAACACAGCATATATGGAGAGAAAAGCCACAAGAAATACACCTATAATGAAGGTAAGAAAGCATACACAACATACATAGGTTAGAAGAAGGCAAGGATGGTGATTTTCAATTAATCATAAGGCCAAAAGCCAATCTTATAGTTGCAGAAATGTAAAAATAATTACAAATATTTAAGAGAAGAGAAGAGCATAAGAAAGCTCAAGTTAGCAGGGAGAGAACCCTTTACAATGAGGCTTAATAGCATTTATATAGAAAAAAAATGGGTTACAATGGTGATCATGACCCCTGCATGTCAGTCTTGAAGTGCAGGGAAGTGCATGCACTTGACTTGTACATGCAAGCAACCTAGCCATACCTCAAAAGGCAATTCTGAGGAAGGTGGATTGACTAACCTTCCAAAGTCAGTCATGACAAAAGTCACCAAGCATGGCCCCCGTACCTCCCTGATGGAAATCCTGCCAAAACCACTTAATGCACCCTTGTGGCTCCACAAAAGAAAGTGCACAAGTCACCAAAATTGTCGGAGCATTAAAAGCCTTGAGTGCCGATCACGCCGTTTGGAAGTGTCGCCAGTCAGAAGGAAGCCCAGAGACTTCGGAAGCTCGGACTCCCGAAGTGGGAAGACAAGGGAAGAACTTCGAAACCTCTAGGTTTTGGAATTCCGGGATAGGAGAAAGGAGGGCAACAAGGAACCTCGGAACCTCGGGGTTCCGGAGAATTAGAGAGAGAAGGCAAAAGTGGAAGGAACTTCGGAACCTCGGGGTTCCGGAGTTCCGGGGAAGGCAAGGGAAGGGAACCTCAGAACCTCGGGGTTCCGGGATAGAGAGGGAAAGGGCTAAGGAGAGAAGGGGAACCCCGTTCGGGGTTCCGAAGTTCCGGGCAAAGGAGAAGCTTAAGAGAAGAGGCGAAGGAAAGGAAGGCTAGGAACTTCGGAACCTCGGGGTTCCGGAGTTCTGGAGAAAAGGGAGAAAGGCCAGGGAGAGGAGGGGCTAAGCTAGGGAAAGAACTTCGGAACCTCGGGGGTCTGGAGTTGTGGAGAAACTAGAGAAAAGCAGGGGGAAGGAAGGGAACTTCGGAACCTCGGGGTTCCGAAGAAGGAAAGAAAGCGGCTAAGGCAAAGAACTTTGGAACCTCGAGGTTACTGTTGTGACCTTTTTCACACATCGCCCCATTGCAAATGGGGACCCTCTCTTTTCCTGCTTTCTAGGATTTTGTTAGTGTCCTGTGACCTTTTGCTGCAGTTTCACCAAGCCTTGTCCAGTTCAGAGCATTTCAGGCCTGATGATTGAAAGTTAGTTTTTGCAAGTTATGTGATTTCGAAATGCGAATGCCACCAGAGTGCTTAGAGAGGCCAAAGGACGAAGATCGCAATTGATTTGGACGAATTTGGACAACTTTCTATTTTTAGAAAGTTTGCTTTTTTGCTTTTTCCTATTTTTTAGGAAGTTTCGTTTTTGGCATTTTTGGCCCAATCCCCGATATGGCTATTTTTAGAAAGTTTTTCCTATTTTTTAGGGATGTCTACTTTTTGCTTTTTCCGGGATGCAAACCTAAGATTTACACTTGCACCATCGACCAGCTCCGACCAGATCTCGAAAATTCCAAGTTTTGACCTAAAAAGCTAAAATCCCTAGATTTTAGGCTTTTTGCATTTTCCGGGATGCAAACCTAGGGTTTACACTTGCACCACTGACCTGCTTCGACCGAAATTCGAAAATTCCAAGTTTTGACCAAAAAAGCTAAAATCCCTAGATTTTAGGCTTTTTACTTTTTCCGGGATGCAAACCTAGGGTTTACACTTGCACCACTGACCTGCTTCGACTGGAATTCGAAAATTCCAAGTTTTGACCTAAAAAGCTAAAATCCCTAGATTTTAGGCTTTTTGCTTTTTTCGGGATGCAAACCTAGGGTTTACACTTGCACCACTGACCTGCTTCGACTGGAATTCGAAAATTCCAAGTTTTGACCTAAAAAGCTAAAATCCCTAGATTTTAGGCTTTTTGCTTTTTCAGATGATCCACCTAAGCACGGATTTCAAATTTCAAGTTAATCCGTTTAAATTAGATTAAACTATGAAATTTTGAAATTTCTTTGAAAATTCTTCTAAGTCTGGCTAACAAGGGTTTTGAAGTGTTTCTACAGGTTCAAACCCCATCATGAAGGATGAAGTGGTCATGTGGGTGCTGAGGTTAAAGTCTGCCATGCTAATGGAGGTCATGTGGGCGCCTTGCCTAAAGTCCGCCATGAGTTTGGAGGTCACATGGGTGCCCACTCCAAAGTCCGCCCCACCTAAGGAGACCATGGAGGAGCAAGGGTCAAAGTCCGCCCCACCTTAGGAGACCATGGAGGAGCAAAGGTTGAAGTCCGCCCAAGGTTGGAGAGGTCACATGGGTTCTAAGCTAAAAGTCCGCCCAAGGCTGAAGAGGCTATGTGGGGGCTAAGGCTTGAAGTCCGCCCAAGGCATAAGAGGGGCCATGAAGGAGGCAACTCCAAAGTCCGCCCAACCATGAAGAGGCCAAGCTAAAAGTCCGCCCAAGGTTGAAGAGGCTATGTGGGGGCTAAGGCTTGAAGTTCGCCCAAGGCATAAGAGGGGCCATGAAGGAGGCAACTCCAAAGTCTGCCCAGCCATGAAGAGGCCAAACTAAAAGTCCGCCCAAAGCTAAAGAGGCTATGTGGGGGCTAAGGTTGAAGTCCGCCCAAGCAAGAAGAGGGGCTATGAAGGAGGTAACTCCAAGGTCCACCCAGCCATGAAGAGGCCAAGCTAAAAGTCCGCCCAAGGCTGAAGAGGCTATGTGGGGGCTAAGGTTGAAGTTCACCCAAGCAAGAAGAGGGGCTATGAAGGAGGTAACTCCAAAGTCCGCCCAGCCATGAAGGAGGTCACGAAGGAGCACTCTCCAAAGTCCGCCCAAGATGGAGAAGACACCAAAGTCCGCCATAGTCATGTGGAAACCTTGCTAGAAGTCCACCCAAGATGCTAAGTCAAGCAAGAGGAGTGTAGCCAAAGTCCGCCATGATGATGGAGACCTTGGAGGTGCCTACTACAAAGTCCGCCAAGGTAAAGGAAGCCATGAGGAGAGGCCTTCAAAGTCCGCCTCATGCCTTAGCCAAAATTTCGCCTTGATGGAGCCAAGTCTAAAGTCCGCCAAAGGTTCGAGAGCCATGTAGGAGGTGCCACCAAAGTCCGCCATGCCTAAGGGGACTTAGCAAAACTCCGCCCAAGGTGCTGCTGAGTGAATGGCCTTGAAACTCCGCCCTATCCTACCATGTTGGTGGCCAACCCTTCAAAGTCTACCATGTTTTGGAAGAGGCCATGATGGCCAACACTCTAAAGTCTGCCATGTGTGTGGGGTGCCCAAGGGGTGAAGTCCAAAGTCCGCCCTATGTTGGAGACCCATCAAAACTCCGCTTTACCCTAGCAAAATGATGCAAAGGTCTAGAAGTCCGCCCATGTTGGAGATGTCTTAGAAGTCCGCCTAGGGGGTGTGTTCCAAAGTCCACCCTATGCCTTAGCTAAAAATTCGCCTTGATTGAGCTTTGCTCAAAGTCTGCCCTCCATGTTGAAGGGACCCTTCAAAACTCCGCCCAAGGAAGTAGATGTTAAGTATGATGTTGAAGAGCCTTCTCAAACCCCGCCATGCCTTGGAGAGGTAAGGAAAGTCCGCCCAAGTTTGAGGAAGATGAAGGTAAGCCTCCAAAAGTCCACCTACACATAAAAGTCAAACAAAATCAACGAAAATACAAAGTGATGTCATGAAAATCCTTCAAGATTTCGAACTTAAATCCAAAATTGAAAGTTTTTTTTAAAGAGAATATTAGAAGATTAATAAATATTTCGAACTTATAGCCAAATTGGAAACTTTTGGAAGATATTTTCTTTGAATTTGGAAACATGACAACACTTTCCAAAAGAATGAAGTTAAAATTGGAAACATGATTTGGAAGATTTTAAGGGTTTCTGATTGCGGATTTAACTTTATTTACAAATACTTCGTTGTAAACTTTATTTCTACACCAAGAAGTTCGAAAATATTAAGGAGAGCATAGTAAAATACTTTCAGTTTGGAGTTCATCTGGAGAAAGTTTTGGATATTGCTGGAAGATGGATAAACTTTTTTGACAAAAGTTTCACAGATTTTTGGAGAAAGACAACCAGTATAAGGACGAATTATTGAATCTCTCCTGAATTTTTGAGTATTTTTGAAGGTGAAATTAAATTCATGAGGCAGATTTATGTATTTTCTGAGTTTTTCTAGAGTTTGAGAAATAGTGAATTTGTTCGAATTTCTAAGGGAGGAAAATCATTTTTTTGGCTAAGTATAAGAAATTTTCGGAGTTATAACACTTGGTGTTGGATTGTGATCACAGTTATCTTGAAGGTTGGAGAATTTACATGTGAAAATCCCATTCTCATGGCTAAGTATGAAAATGAAGTGAAATTTTCGAAACACTTAGCCATTCGCAGCCTCGATTTTCTTTAATCCAAGATAGATTTCTAACTTATTTTCCTTTGGTTTTACAGGACGCAGGAGGAAATAGAAGCGGGATCATCATAGAGATCGCAGTTGGAGTTCACAGGCAAGGTTCATCCGGGTGTGAAGATAGCCAAAATTTGGCTAAGTATGGGAAATGTTGAAGGCATGTCAGGGTATCGAGAAGAAGGACATGATCACAACGAATGCCTGAACAACTTGATCCCATCATTTCATATTTGCAAGGGGTTACCGAGAGCTTTCTAACCCTCCTCCCACGCAACATAAATTGGCAACTGAAGGCAAGATCATCACAGAAAACACAAATGGAGTTTCAAGCCAATTTCAGAATTGAAAACAGGACCACGAGCAAGGTTCGTCCGAGCATAGAGAGGGACAAAATTTGGCTAAGTATGAGAAATACTTCGCGAAGAGATTTCTTCTCCAAATTTGAGGCACTTGAAAGAATCTCAAGGCATCAAGAAAGAAAAGTTCTCAGACTTGGTGAAAATATGGGAAAGTTAAATAAACCTCCAACTTCTTGAAGGATTTCATCTCCTGAAGGAATTAAAAAGACAAGCTCCCAAGCAGAATCAAATGGCGACAAGAAGGAATCAAATTTCCATACTTAGATGATTTCTTGACACAAATTGGAGAATTCAAGGAAGACATCCAACACGTTGAGGTGGCGCCTTGTCATTTTCCAACCAATCAGATCACTCCAAGTTAGCAGGTCCAGGTTCGATGAACATGACTTATCAAGAAGCTTCTAGAAGGGCACACTTCACAATGCAACAACCTTCTATTTTCATTGATGGTTCATATTTAGCAAGAAGGACAAGTGTCCCAAATGTAATTGGTCGAGGGTAGTTAGTTTTGGAAACCCTAATTAGGGTTTATAGCTTTCAATCTGGGCCGTTGATCACTGTTTGATCTCGGTCGTCCATTTATTCTTGAAAACTATATAAGCCTACCTCCTCTCATTTGGAGGGGGTGAGGTTTTTGATGTATTGTTGCTTAAGGTCATTTCCAGATAATATATTGCATGTGCGTTGCTTTGTAATCTCTATTATTTGAATGATTTGCATGGTTTCAATTGCCTCAACACTTAGTTAGAATTAATTTAGATTTGCTTTCATTGTTGTTAATTTGAATGAAGGATTTGATAAGTATCAATTGATGATGTGTTTCCGCTCATACTTTTGGTAAATGGATGATTTCCATTCTACCGTGCAAAGTTAGTCTGAGCCCATCCCCTGTGCATCCCAACATCTCGATCATAAGCACAACCCATTGAAGATTGCACCGGCCTTGTGTAGTTGTCCCTAGTGTGGCGAAGCAAGCTTTGGTTTCTCGAAAGCATCCAGTTGATACCGTCTCCAGAATTCGTAGGATTAGATTAGCCTTCTTGAACCCTATCTCTTTTTCCCTTTCTTTTGAAAGTCTAAATCCCATAAAACTCCCAAAAAAAGAAGAGCCTAAATTGCTAAATCCATCTAAGTCCAGCAGTTCAAAAGAATACTTGTCAAACGTAAGTCCCCCTTGAAAATTTCAGCATACACTACCCAAGAAGCTATTCCACTAAAGTGGCTTGTTCGCACATATAGACCTTGGAATCAGTAGTGATTTTTCAGGAGAGGATAGAATACCTTAGGGTATCCTATCCTAATGTTTGGTAGATGATAAAACAGACACCAACAGTTCTGAAGTTCCGGAAAAAGAAGAAGGATAGAGACAAGGGCAAAGAACTTCGGACCTTGGGGGTTCCGGAGAAGGGAAAAGAGAGGGCAACAAGAAAAGAACTTTAGAACCTCGGGGTTCTGGAGTTCCGGGGAAGAAGAAAAGGCCAAGGGAGGAACTTCCTCCAGACAAGGCAACACTTCACACTTCATGATTCTTCTCTCCTTGATCAACTGGGGTCGCGCTGGTTCATGGAACATATCTCTAATTGGTTCTCACTGATGGACCAAGGGTGTCATAAAATGACAATAGTTTCTATAGTCAGATCTTGACGAGTGGGTAACTCAATGGTCGATGTGAATTGTTGTTTTCACTTGGGGACTTGCACAATTGTTCGGATCAACTTTGCTTATCATGAATATGGAATGGGTGTGCTGATAACTTAGGATTTGGAAATGTATTTCTAGACTTAATTCTAACAAGACTTTCAAAAAAGGGACAAAAGGGAATAGGGTTCAGGAAATCTATTCTAAGCCTAGGAATGCAGGAAATGATGAACAAATTTAGTGGGGAACCAAACTAGGTAAGGTCTCACCATCAAATCGAACAGATCTTGACATGAGCTTAGTGCAATCATCTAAGGGGTATCTCATAGATATTCAAATTACTACCATCAAGCATTGAAACCATCCAAGTTGATGCATAACAATGGATATGTAATAATCAAAGTTAAGTTTGCATAAATTTCTAGTTGACCACAAAGGCGCACTTACAATCAGCAAGAAGCTAGTGGTATGGATTCATAGATTACACACAAATATACTCAACAATTCTTTCATTCAATCTAACAAACATGAAAGCAAATTCTAATCTAACTTGGAGGAATTGAGAACCTTGAATGCAAAACAACACTTGAAAAACAAAATCACCATCAAGTTGAACAATGATTTATATTCAGAAGCTGCAGCATATACCAACAATTCTACAAAATCTCTCCCTTACAAATGAGAGGCAATGAGGTATATAAAGAGTCTCATACAAAATGGATGGCCAAGATCATGCCAACAAAACCCTGGAGTTGCCCTAATTACAGTTTACATAAAAAATGGAGCCACCAACATATGGCCCAATAGAAAGATACCTAGTCATCAAATAGGGAATCTTCTAGAAGATTCTGCTTGGCATCTCTTTCTCTCACAGCATAAACCAAGAATCTAGTTAACATAGAATCTAACTCCTCCATGGAAATGCTGGGTAACGTATCCTGCTGCAAATCAATCATGTCCAACGCATCTGAACAAGCTTCCAAAGTGTTCTCCCAATTTGGCATGAGCTTCTGCGAATTATGAGCATGAATCAACAAAGAGACCAAATCATCCGTCTGACTCTTCTTCAAAGAGTCCAACTAATTGAAATACATGAATTTCATTTTGTCTCTCAATTTTGCTAAGTGCAACCCACTGGCTTCACTGACATCAACTCCCAATAGTTCCTCAATTGAGGCAAGGATCTTCGATTGAATACCATGAATTGATCCTTCCTTCTCTGCACAACTTATTTGTGCGCTCTCATAAGTTGATTTCTTCATGGCTAATGAACAATACCAACCATGGAAATCATATCTATCTCCATTGTGCACAACATTCTCCCTGATCAATGTGGACTTTGGAATCTTCGTCAAAGCTCTGAGGCGTAGAATAGTCTTTTCCTGAATAGGTCGGAATTCTTCCCAAACTCCCTCCAAATAATGTATTCAAAATATAAGCCCCGTTGTCCTGTCATAAGCCTAGACAAACTGAATAAGGAAATCATCCACTTGGTTCTCTGTATTTTCAATCCATTTCTCCAACTCCGAGAGTGTATCTCTCGCTACCTCATAATGTGAATGTAGTCCACGATCAATTGCAATAGGGGAAATAAGGGTGGGATTCTCACAC
This sequence comes from Cryptomeria japonica, assembly GCF_030272615.1. NCBI lineage: Eukaryota > Viridiplantae > Streptophyta > Pinopsida > Cupressales > Cupressaceae > Cryptomeria > Cryptomeria japonica. Next base: position 44,732,418 of record NC_081413.1, read on the forward strand.
CTTATCCCTGCAATATACTCTCTAAGTTTGATATTCTCTTCTTCGTAGTTCTCTCTTTTCTCTATTTCTTTAACCAATCTCGCACTGATTGCCTTAAGGGTGTCACCAACCTCTCGAAATTCTTGCTCTTTTGTAGTACAACCAAGGACAACTGAAGTAATCTAGAAATCCATGGGAGTAGCAATGTTCGTTGTCACATCTCCAATAGGACAACCACCTACGCAATCCGCATTCTTGTCTCATCCCTAGCTATGTGTGACAAAATCTCATCTTTCTTAGATTCTTTCTCATTATTGCTCCTAGCTAAGTAGTCATCAATGTCATCAATAGGCACTAAAATTTACAAAAATTCGTCATGAAAAGCTCTGGTGGAAAATCGATAGTCATCAGGAATCCTCACTTAAGTCATTCACAACTTCATCCACACTCCCTAGGGGAAATTCGAAAGTAGTCAGGAAAATTCCCAACACTTAAACAAAATTTAATCATCCTAGTGGAAAATTGCCCCTAGTTCGGATTTTGAATGTGGAAAATTAAGACATGTTTGGATTCCAAGGGAAATCCATGTCCAGTTTGGATTTTGAGAGGGGAAAATCATGGGTAGTCAGGAATATGAGGGGAAAAGCACCTCTAGTCTGGAATTTTGACCTTTTAACCCTTAGAATATGGATTTTCATCCGGAATATGATGATTTTTCCACTCAAAACCACTAGGAAACTTCAAAACTCAATAAAACTCATCTGGACTTGGGCAAATTCACCAAAATTTGAGCAAAACACAAGGAAACTGTTATCACAAAAGCTCGCACCCTTGCTGAGCTATCAACTCAGCAACCTTGTGAAACATGTGAAAAGAAGGAAGAAAGGGCTAGGAGGGAACTTCGAGATTCCGGAGTTCCGGAGAGAAGAAGGGGAGGGAACTTTGGAACCCTGGGGTTTCGGAGTTCCAGGGAACTGCGCAAAGGAACTTTGGACCCTCGGGGTTTCGGGAGAGAAGAAAAGAAAGGGAGAGAAGGAGAGGAACTTCGGAAACTCGGGGTTCCAGAATTCTGGGAAAAGAAAGGAGAGGTAACAAGGGGTTCCGGAGTTCCGGAGAAGAAAAAGCGAGAGAAGGGAAAGAGAAAGAACTTCGGAACCTCGGGGTTCTAGAGTTCCGGAGAAGGAGAACAAGAGAAGGCAAAGGGAAAAGAACTTCAGAACCTTGGGGGTCCGGAGTTCTGAAGAAGAAGAAAAGGCCAAGGGAGGAACTTCCTCCGGACAAGGCAACACTTCACACTTCATGATTCTTCTCTCCTTGATCAACTGGGGTAGCACTGGTCCATAGAACATATCTCTGATCGGTTCTCACTGATGGACCAAGGGTGTCATAAAATGACAATATTTTTGGCAATTTCTGCGGGTTGCTTGCCTGCTAAGCATGAAGTCCAGAAGCCTTAAGCATCCATTGGGCACTGAGTCATTGAAAAGATCCAAAACATGTGTGTGCCATCACTTGGAGGAAAACTAGAAACTAGAGTGCACACCCTCTTAAGGAGAATGTGGTATGTGCATAAGCACTTGTGAAAACAGAACAACCTTTAGTCTAATATTTACATAGTCATCAACACCCTTCTTTAGAAGTAGGGCTTGAGATGAACCCATTCACTGGGATTGGAAGGACTTCGCCATCTAGCTTGGAGAGATGAAATGCATGGGCCTCCTTGCAACTAGTGACGACATATGGACCACTCTAGATAGCATCAAATTTGGAGTGTTGCCCAACTTTGGCTTTGTTTGCATCCCACTTGAGAACTAGATCCCCCTCTTTGAAGACCCTATTAGTCGCCCTTTTGTCAAAAACTTTCTTGACCTGCTCTTGATGAGTCTCAAGTGTATGCATAGCCTGACTTCTAACCTCCTCTAGCTCCATCAGCTCTGCTAGCCTTATTGTCATGGCATCATTCTCTGTTAATTCCAGCTGATGTGCTAGTTCAAGAGAGGGTAACTCTAGGGAAGTTGGGAGTCTTGCTTCCTTCCCATATACTAGCATGAAAGGGGAGTTACCAATCGCCCTCTTGGGTGTGATCCTGTCAGCCCATAAGGTTGTCCTCAACTTAGTGTGCCATGCCCTCTAATTGTCTTCAATTGTCCTTTTAATTATCCTGATGAGTTTCTTGTTGGAAGATTCAGCTAAGCCGTTACCCTGAAGGGTAATAGTTGGATGATGTCTTTAAGTATACACACTGCTTAACTGCCCAAGAACTGATTTGGGTTCCAACAAATGCCCGGGCGTTGTCTGATATGATGGTGGAGGGGACACCGAATCTTGTCACAATTCCCTTAAGGAATTCCAACACTGAGGCCTCAGTGGCATCCCTTAATGCAATTGCCTCTATCCACCTAGTGAAGTAATCTGTTGCGGCCAAGATCCACTTATGGCCAGCACTAGAAGGTTTGTTGATCATGCCAATAAAGTCTAAACCCCATTGGGTGAACGGTTGATCTGCTTGGATGGGATGAAGAGGTAGGTGTTGATGTGTTTTTTTGTACACGACCAAACACAGAATAAAATACCTAAAGGTACCTTATCCTCTCTTGAATAAAGCTTCCTCGAATGCTGAAGATCTCGCAGGAGGATCAATCAGAGTAGCTCCAAGGTTATGATTGTAGGTTCTCTATGTGTGGATAAGCTCTTGTGGTATGATGTGATTTTGCTGGAATCACAAGGGGACTTACATTCAATGACTTGAGCGTCTGATTTGCTTTGGATATCACTGGAACGTGGGTCTTTATTGATCCTTGATTTTTAAAAAAGGGAAAAGGATAAGGGTTGGAGAAGGATCTAATTCTAACACTAAGAATTTAGGAGCGATGGATGACCTTTGATGAAACTTTAACTAAGTCTTGCTTTGACATGCTAGGATCATCTCCACAAGGTTAGTGCGATCTTCTAAGGAAGGCTTTATGATGTTCAGATCACCGCTACAAGCATAGACACCGTCAGGTTGATGCATATCAATGAAGAAGCGATAATTGAAGTCAAGCTTAAGCTGAATGATTCCAGTTGACTACGCAAGGCAAGTTTGCAATCAACAAAACGCTAGTAGTGTGGATATACAAATTTCACCATTGATCATACAAATTTCTTCCATTCATCTAATAACATGAAATTAAATTTGAGAAGTATAGAGACCATGCAAATTGCAGAATCGATACAGAATTCACCATTCCTTCAATGAAGTTTACATGTCTTGGCAACAATCTTTGCCTTCTCTTTCTACTCTACTCTAAAATCTAAGATATCGGTTCTTCCCCTTTTGGCCTTGATCCGGGTCCTGGTTCTTGCCCGGTCCTGGTTCTCCCTGGGTTCTCCTTGGGTTCCTCCCGGGTCCTTCTCAGGTGGTCGGATTCCCTGTTGCAAGACCCACAAGGAACCCGGCCACTTGGGAAGGACCTGGGAGGAACCCTGGAGGACTCGGGTGAACCCAGGAGGAGCTGCGTGAACCCAGGCCCGTGGGTTCCCAAAAATAGGGCCCACGGGTCAAAAAACAATAAAAAATGACTTTTTAAAATAGTTTTTTTTATAATAAAACTCTAATTCGCCCCTTTATGACTTTTTAAAAAAGACTTGAAACTTGAATATTATCGTTTTTGCAAATTATGAATATGATATTAGACTTTAGTTATTGGTTTACTGATTACATTTGTGATATATGAATATTTATTGGCATTGGCAATTATGGATTTATGATTTATCATTTATGTATGGAAAGTCACATTGTATATTTTATTTTTGTATGGATTGTATATATTGAACATATATAACATATGTTATACATATTACATATAATTAAAATATATATATATATATATATATATATATATGTACGGACGATCCCGTACCCATACCCAAGATTTTTTTTTTTTTGCCGAATCCGCGAATTCGTACTTGAATCCAAACCCGAACCGGTAACTTAGTCTAAAATGCTATCTCTATCTCTTTTTGCTAATTCCTAACTATTAACTAATCTCTGACTATTAACTATTAACCTTTACAAATGAGGAGCTAGGGCTTTATATAGAGAACCCTTTATAAACAGACGACTCTGATTGACTTAGAATTAATGGCTAGGATTACAAGATAGAAACCCTAATTAGGGTTTGTTATAACAAACTTCCCTAGCCCTCGAAGTTTGTGTCATCCCCGATAAATGAGGTACATTGAATCTGGATATGCTGAGGTGGACCAATCCAACTCGAGGAGCTGTGACTGAAATGCCACCTTGTTTGACGCCTGTGCCTTGGTTGATCCTCCTTTGTCCTTGATGTGATGAATGATATACCTCCTTGACTCATATGTGCTTGATGAGGCTTCCTAATTGTCAAGTCTTCTTTCTCTGGTAGCATACCTCGCCTTGAAGTGTTGGTAAGGTCATTCTTCTCTGTCATCATGTGGGTCCTTAGTGTGGCGAAGTGAAGGTTTTGGAGATGGCTGGCAACTTCTTCAACACCTATAGTTTTCCAACGTTTCAAAACACCTTGAGTCCACCTTTATGCCTTTGGAATGTCCTTGATGATGATCGACTGGAATAGGTCGTCCTTGTCCTGGCCTGGTCTCCTCTTATCTGCAAAACAAACCGAAAGATGATCAAGTACACATGATGTATTTATCTCAAGATAGCATTCCATACCTTAAATCATTAATGAGAAGGCATCAAAATGGAATTTGCCTTAGAATCCTTCCCAGGGACAAACCTTATAAGAATTTCGCTCAGGACCCTTTGGAAAGGTCAGGAGCGAATTCTGACAAAGTTGCTCAATCAGACCTTATTCTCAACATTACCTCACCAAGATCAAGTCATTAACCTCCAAAATTGCCAAGGAATAGGTTTCACTCAAGGACCTAGGCAAAGGAAATGTTGAGCCAAGACAGGTTGCACCTTTAGGGGGGCAAAGGAAGTGATCCAAGCTAGATCGCAGCCTTGGGGGGTCAAAGCAAATGACTCCAAGATGATAGTTTTGCTCACTTAAGCACTTGGCCTTAAGCTTCTTCATGAATATTTTGACTATAACCTATTCTCCTTCCAAGCATCCATTCACAAAATAACATGTCCTTCAACACTTCATCTCCGATTTTGCAAGGCAACAATGATGATCAAATGAAACGATCATCCTAGATCGCTCGTCTCAAAACGTTGAGGAGAAAGAAAGAAATCAACCCCGTCCAATTCTAAAGGACCATATTGCAAACCTAACCTAAAACTAAAAAACAAAAGAGGGGGTCCCCATTTGTGATGGGGCGATGTGTGAAATGGTCACAACACTGCCCATTGACCCTACTAGGGGCATTGCCCCCACATCCTCATTGCTCTTACTTGATTTGCCAAGTAAAGTCCAAGTCCAAGTTTGCAAACTTCATTTCCAGTTTTGTTATAGTTCCTTGTTTACAAAATCATTATCATTTTTGAAAAGCCTTCCCTAATGTTACTAGATGTTTACTTGTTATTTGGAAGGTGACTTATTCATTTTGGAGGGGAGGGGATGCTCTAGATTGTGTAAATGTCTAATATTATGTTTCAATAATTTTGGTTATTTGACTATGTATTATTGTTTGTCGATTTTGGGTAGTTATAAGCATCAATTGGTTGACAAGCGTATTCCTCTCAACAACTGTTAGGTCGTTCACATAGATTATGTATGATTAAGTAGTATGATCTAGTCGGATTGACTCTATAATAATTTCATGTGTGATTAAAGAGATGTTTTACTCTTGTATTTGGTATGCATTGTCATCTCTATTATTTCAAATAGAACAATAAACAACTTATGTACTAAAAAGGGCAGTGAGTTGGTTGCCAAATAAATTGGCCCCACATTTTGTTTGAAACGTGTTGTGATTTTTTCAAAAAAATCCCCAAAACTGCCAAAAATTGTCATATAACTCACCAATTTTTTTATCAAAGTTCTATCAATGAAACAATTTTAAAAAAAAGTTATTTAATGCATTTTTAACTATGATAGAGGAGGTATTTTCAATGTGTTATCTAGGGCACGACGACGTGAACGGAAGCATGACCAGAAGTGTGAATCGAAGGTTTTACATTGAAAGAAATCTGTGACTATGTTAGGGTTTAAAAGGGCTCGATGCTAGTGTATGTAATAATGTAAACATTATCGTGTTTCAATTAGTGTAAGTGAAAAACATAATAGAGAAGGAAGACCGATACTTGTGGATAACTCTTTGGGGCAAGCTGCAATGATGTTTTCATTTGACCACAACTTGTCACATGGTTGATGGCTTTCGATGACACTTTTGATGGGAAGATATATCCTAGCACTTCTAGTAGGTCCTTGTTTCTATAGCTCCAATCTTGTTTTGTAGTGAGTTTTCAACTCCATATCTTCAAGTCTTGCACTATTTTGTTCCTTTATGTAAGAGTCGTTTGTTGTAATTTGCAATGGCAATGATGATCCAGTTGTTTTTATTCATGAAATGGCCTAAGGATTAAGACATAAATAGGGACACCAAGCCTTAAATTCAATGCTCATATTTGTCAATATCACCAAATTTGAAGTCTTCTTTATACTAAATTACTAAGGATAAAGCATCAAAAAAGTGCTTCACCATCCATTATTGGTAATGTTGACCACAAGTGCACAATGAAAAACAAGGGGCCCAAAGGACCACCAGATTATATTCATTAAGTAAACATTTAATTTTACATTTTGCACTTCTATATTTTCTTTAATAAATATAATGTCCAAAATGTTAGCAATGTTAGTGGTGTGAACACACCTTGGCTGACCTTTGTGAACGTTAGGATATACTATTCTCTCTCATGTATTGAATTTTTAGAATGTTAGAACATGTTAAAAGCAATTTTCTTCTGGGGGCAAAATCATCATAAATAAGATATCTAAAATTGAATACTTTTGCATGCTTGGATTCCTCCCAAAAAATAATGCATTTTAAAATGAAACAGCATCTTGTTTCAAATTTGTATGCAAAAGATATTGCCTCTACAAGTTGCAGAACCTTGTATCAGTGACTATTTTGGTTGGGGCTCAAAATGTCCTGACTAATGAATTCATCTCTTCTCCGACAAAGTAGGGGAGCCAATGTAATCTCTATCTTTCAATTTATTTGTGTGTTGTAGCAACTGAAAACATTCCTCTACCAGCATTGCACAATCCCTTTCAACAAGACAGTACAAAACATAAATTGTTAATAGACCTTAGCAACATACAAAAAATATGCCTTCAATATCCAATGTTTCTAGATTGTATAAGTTTTACATAAATAAATATTTTTTTTTAACAAACTCTAAATAAATATAATCACAATTACAAATATAATAAAAATGTTACTAACAAAACCTACCTGCATAGCTAGATATTTTACCTGTAGATCAGGTTTTGCAAGTTAATTTCAATGCTAGGGGAACATGAATTCTTTTTCATGTGGCTGAAGTAGATACTAGATTTATTACATTGTCTTGTCACTTGTGCTTTTATTTTTAATTTTTACAATTTGATTTTAGGTTGCAGCACTATTGACTAGAGTATTACTGTTTTTTTATGCTGTCTCCCTTTTGCTAGGTTTTCCTATTTTTCTAAAGGAAAATGGCATTTGCAAGTAGAACTGGTGGCAAACCAGGAGATCTTGCTGGAAACATGGGATTGTAGATGCAGTGTGAAGAGAAGTTATTTGTTTCTATTGCGCTAAGCCTATGAATGGTGGCATAAATTGACTTTAGTGTCACTTTGCATAGATCACTTGCCGAGATGCTAAGCCATGTGAAGTTGCTTATGAAGAGGCTGAGAGGGAGGCAAAAGCACTCCTTGCAGCATTTGAGAAATGGAAGGTAGATAAAGAGAGTACATAGGCAATGGCAGCCCCAATCCCATATTTCAGTTCTACAGGGTCACAAGGAGATGTGGAGGACTCTTCTTCCATTGGGCCATGAATACGTGGATTAGGATGTGTGGACAGCCATATTTCTAACTTTTTTGTTCCCCATAATAGTCCTGGTAGGCAAAGTTGGCATGTGCAAGATTTTGGTTCTACAATAATATTCCATTCAATGTTGCTTCTAGTCCTTATTGGGAACAATTGGTCACTGCATTGACCGTGGGAAGTAAGGGGTTCAAGATACCAAGTTGTCATGAATTGAGTGGGCTATTATTGTAGGATAGGTCTAAAACTTATACAGACTAGTGGAAGAACAAGGGAGAATTGGGGAAAAAAAAGGCCACGACATTTTATCTGCTGAGTGGACAAATGGTAGAAATAGGACACTCTTCAGCTTTTTAGTTGCTTTAGGGGGATAGTTGGTATCTTTAAAATAGTTGATGCCTCCTATGAAATAAAAAATGGAGAGACATTGTGCAACATGTTGAATGAGGTGATGATGGAAGTGGGAGTGCAAAATGCCATTCAAATTGTGATTGACAATGTAGCTGCATATGTGGTAGCTGAAAATTTAGTAGCTTGTTTGCATAGGGGAGGAGCGTACATGAGACATTTGTGTGCACAATGGCCTCTTGGAGTGGGTTTTAGGCATGCTTACGCACAAGTTTGTGAGCGCATTTAGGAGATAACCTTGCACAATACTATCCCTTGAGTGCATCTTAAGGGTACCATTGCACACAAAGGGGGGTTCAGGTTTCAAAGGTAAGCTTGCACAACAAGGATGGCACATATATAAGGTAAGGTTTCACAAATTAATGCCTTGAACAAGTTTGATCACTTTAGACAACCTCACAAGTATCCCCTCTTGAGGGCATATGATGATCATGCTTGCACAAAGTAGGGCACGTTTGTCATGTCGTCCTACACAAATATGCTAGAGTGTATATGGAAGGGTTCTTAGCACAAGGATGTTAGGTGGCTTTATGACCCTAGCTTGCACAAGCCTAAGCTCCTTTTGATGTCATAATGTATAGCGGGTTTGACAAGCAGCTTTGCATAAGATGAGATGCTAGGGTGCATATGAGGTAGGGGTTTACACAATTTACCCCCCTTACCCTTGCACAACTTTGTACATGCCAGGAGGGGGTTGATACTCTACTTAGCCAAATTTCATGATTTTCCCCTCTTGGACACTAATGAAGTAGAGATATGCACAAATTTGTACAAGCTACAAGGGGGTCACCTCCAGACTTATACAATTTTCACACCTCCTTACCTTAACCATCCACCTAGGCCCTACACAATGTGGACTTGAAAGTCATGACCTCAAGATGTTATGTGTGATGTCCCCATGCGGGCAATCCACAAACCAATACCAATCATAGCTTTAAGATTGATCTTTATCAATTAAGGAGGAATAGAATTTGCCTTTGAAGACATCAAGTATACATGAAGACAATATAACCAAGGATCCATAGAGATCAGAATAACACTGACAAGTATCGATCAAGAATCAGTGACTCAGAGAAGTATAACAACGATTATCAGATTAGCTTAAACCAAGAATTAGTCATCGGGAGTGGATAACAGCAGCAGATACATAAACTATTATGTATCATTGATTAATAATGAATCGATTATGGAAAGCAACGTTTTAGATGATGATAACAACAATCACCATATTTGTAATTAAAGAAGAACTATCATTAATCGATAAAGAAGTAATTATAACTAACCACTTGATTACTAAGGGGTGTGATTTGCCTAAAGGAATGTAATATCCCAGTGAAAGTTTTTTGAATTTTCAAGGCCGGCAATAACATCAACAAGGAATTAACCCGTCAAGGTTAGAAAATATAATTGAAATCATACTGGAAAGTAACCCTTCCACTTTCTGATCACCAAGTGCCCAATGTGGCAAGGTGAGAGCATACGGTGTTGAGGGGATCATTAGCATTAGAAAACTGAAACATAATGCAATGCTTGGGCGGCAAGCCAACCCCTTCCGCTTATCCGGTAGGAGAACAAGGAAACTTGGCGGTAAACCAGCCAAGTGAGATACCCAAAATAATAATCACTCAACCGCAATATTTCAATGGGAGGACTGCAATTACATAATAACCTCAACTCAACCGCTTATGCAGCAGGAGGACCATTACACAAGCTATCACTCGACCACTTATTCAGTGGGAGGACTGAAAATTACAAAGTTGTTGAATATCAGGCAGCAAGCCAGCCTCTTCCACTTATTCAGTAGGATGAGAGTTACAAAAAATAGAACTGGTTAGTAGTACTACTACCTAACCTTACAATAATAGAGATGAAAGAAGGAGAGTAATGCAGATTTCTACAATAAGAATGTAAATTTCTGTTACAACCAATCTGCAGGCTGAAAGTACAAATCAGAAGCTTATGGAAATACCAAAATGCTCATAACTCCCTCATTTTACATCCGAATCAACTCAAACCAGTCCCAAACCCACAATATATCACTCACAACAACAACCAATCAAAACTACAACCCAAACAACCCTTTATTTATTTGCACGCATCCCAATGCAAAAACAAAAACCCACACTATACCTAGGAATTTCGATTTGGTCTAGGAAATTCAAAGCTTAATTAAAATTGCTAAAAACTCACAAAATGTATCGCCATTGCTGGGAAGGAGGATAGAGCTGATACCCATAATCGTTGGTCGCTCCAGCAGAAAGGTGTGATCGAAAATGTGCTTCAGCCACAGGCAAAACCAGCGAGTCTCCAAAATCACTTCACCACCAAAAATGTCTGGCAAACTCTGAGAATGTAGGAGAATACAATGCACAACTAGGTATTGTATTTCAAGTACGAAACCGGGTAGCACTAGGGAGACGCACTCCGAAGCCTCAAGTTCTGTCACTAAACCGGCAGCATAACATTACAATTTTTCAAGATGGAGCAAATGGGAGCCCAAGGCTCTTATTTATAACTTCACACACCTCAAACCCAAATGCAAATTCCTTCAAATTCAATGCCTTTCATTTGCATTTCATTCCACCACATGTGGACCCCAAGTGTAGTGCCATTTCCCACAAGTCAAACTTCACGCCCAAGGCATGGACCCACGTTACACTTTGGCAAATATTAGAGATAAGTCATAAAAAATAATATCTCTCTCAAACATTTCGACATCTCTTTATTAAACATGAAATTCAGCAAATACTTAGGAGAATATAGACATTAATCCCAAATTCGATAATCAGTAGCAAATAAACAGATTAATTAAATATTAAACCTTAGGATAAAGAAATAATATTTAATTGTGTCACATATGACTCCCGTACTAATTATTATCAAAACTAGGATAAAACTGAGCCAGGATGACCACTGAACTGCTGCAGAATCAGAACCTTGTCCACTGCGAAAAATAGAATTATGCCACACTACCACTTACTAAAAATAGTAAGTCAAAAACTAATGCTCCGAAAAGCATGATCTTTGTGTCCAGAGGCAAAGCATGGAGAGCTCAGTAGGATCGTATCACCAGAATAGCCATTCCCTGACTTACTAATAATAGTAAGTCCTCGTTTCATCAATGCTGGACCCTCATTCTTCATTCCACCTAGCCTACGGGTCTCAGGAATAGGCTAATGGACTATTGGAAGGTTGTCAATGAGAAGAGGACATTACAAGGAAAGAGGCAATTATGAAGGGATATGTGTGGTATCCTCTGGGAATGCAACCTATCATATTCCATTGGGAAATACAAAGAAGTATCCAAAAACATTCTAACGGGGGGGAATTAGGAACAAGAGACAACACCTTGATCGATCCAATAGAAAGGAGGCAGAACAACATCAATATCTATAGTTGCAAGCATATAATTCAGAGCCAGTCACAACAACATATTGACCATTGTGATAGTGCACATTTGCATCAGTACGTTGCAGCATCAGATACAACAAATACCGTGCTGCAAGCAATACTTATTGATTGGATATTTATACTGTTTATATCAGACATCACATCATTATACTATCAACATATTTCATATATCAAACATTGCTAATAAGCACATTGATATCCATATCATCTTGCATACATATGTTGTGGTTGAACCTGAGATAGAAGTTGATATCTTTAGTAACACTCATTACTTAGTCTAATTATAAGTGTATGATGGAGGAAGTGTGTAAAATTCCCTCTTATTTTTTTTGAAATTTTTCCACAATTACATTCAACATGACACTTGTTATGGTTAGGAAATGAAAACCAAATGCTGCTGAAAGGTAACCCTTCCACTTTCTGATCACCAAGAGCCCAATGTGGGAAGGTGAGAGCATACGGCGACAAGGGGTTCGTTAGCTTTCTAATCCGCTGGAAATTACAATGCAATTACAAAACTGGGCGGCAAGCCAACCCCTTACACTTTTCAGCAGGATGAAGAACACAAACTTGGCGGTAAACCAGCCAAGGCAACAAATCATAATAGAACCAAATCACTCTACCGCTTATGCAGCGGGAGGACTTTTAAATGAAACTATGACTCAACTGCATATCTCAGTGGGAGGACAACATCAATCAACCACTTGCTCAGTGGGAGGACAAAACTGAATTACAAACATACAGGCGGCTAAGCCATCCTCTTCCACTTGTTCAGCGGGAAATACAACATAGAATGAATTGGTCAGTACTATTGAAGCAATTCTTACAATGATAGAAATGTGAAAGGAGATAGAGTGAAGTACATATCTTATGAATTCACTAACACATTCTAACCAATAATACTACTTGCTGTTCTGAAATCAAATACAAGGAAAACGCAGAACCAGCCATCCCAAAACTCACTAAATTGCTTGTAACTCACTCAAAACTCCATAGAATCATGCCAAATCAGAAGCAAATGAAGCATATGACATAAGCAAACAAAACAATACCTCGAAACTGCAAATGAAGAGCACCCACAGCAAGGCACAACAAGGTATTATAGTTAAAATAATATAAAGTGTACCTACACCTATCTTCTAGAACGTATCTTATGATGAGTTATGAAAAGAATAAATAGAAGTGGGGAATACATGTTTCGGCATCAGTTGTTTGTTATCTTCTTCAATTGAGTTGTGGAGCCAAGGGTTGTCTGCAGAATTGGTCTTAGGGAACGATACCTCCCTTCGATCTGCATAACTGAGGAGGTGGAAGATCCTCTGAAGGGTTGCTTTGTGAGTGAGGAATATTCAGTTCTTCACATTGAGCTTATGGAGTTTTCATATCAGATTTGAGGAGTTTGCTTCAGACCTTCATATTGCCATGATTTTGTTCTTGGGTCATAGTAGATGGAAGAGGGCGATGCTATTTGGTGCATTTTGGAGGTGAATCGAATTAAGTTGCAGCTAGTTATCAGACTGGAGCAGACTTTACCCAACCCACGATCTTGATTCATTCATCATCATTTGTGCATTGAATTCCACATTGGAGGACAGCGATATCATTTGGGAGGCAAGGCGATTTCTTTTGTGATATCTTTGAAGAGTTTTGGGTGATAGATCTGGCCATATTTCAGTGTTTTGATCAGAACGGACCTGTGCATCAAGAACCCTTCGATTTGGGTTATAACTTCATTATTTGGCATTTAGACACACCATTGAGTGAAGCGCTTTCCTCTAGGAGTGAGGCCGACCAGTTTAGGAGGTGATTTGGAGCCCTTGTATGCAGTTCACTTTGACATCTCAGACCTACCACTTGCAGCAGCAGGGGCGGCATTGGACATGGTTCAATCTTGCACATTGGAGGCTCACTGTTAGTGGCTATTGCTTGATTCTTCATCGCCTCACTTTGGCGATTTATACCAGGTTCTAAGATAACACGTCTTCATTGTATTTCTCAGTAGTTTGCATGTATGTCTTGGCTGTCTTATATCTTCAGACAATCTGAAAATCAGTACTCATTGGCTAAGTGTTTGGACACTTGTTGAATGAATGTAATGAGCCTATTCGATTCATGAATAAAGGAGTTATAAGGCTGTCCCTCATGTAGTCATTGTTATATGATGTTTGCCAACTGTTTGTCTTAATGACAGTCTGCTGTAATCTTTATTTCTGCATACTATACTATGTCATTGAAATCAAATAATAGGAAATAGAGTTGCATCATCATCCTAGATAGTAGTTTTATGTTTTGCAAGTCATCTATTTGTTGAAACAAAGGGTTCTAATGTCAAGATAAGTCTGAAGTACTTTGAACCAGTCATATGCCAAGTATTTGACGAAATTCTCCAAGGGGTCAAAGTCTGAAATTTATATCAGAATTGGTGAGGGTCATTACATTTTTAAGAAGTTAATGGTGCTATTGCATGAGCACGCTGACCAAGGCATATAATAATAATTCCATGGCTTGAGTGCTTGGTCCTAGGCATACAATTCCTTTTCTTAGGTTTTATAAGTAAGATTGCCTCATGACTGTGGCCCAAAAGATAAGCTAACTGACACTTCACTTTGTTATGTGGTGACTATGTTAAAAACTAAACTTCATCTATAATACTGAAAATAGGTATCCACTAGGGACCAACGTAGAAATTAGCTATAGCATCAAGAAAATATCTTTTAACACTGAGAAAAGATTAATTTTGACTTGAGGTTGACAAAAAGCTTTAGCACTTCAAAATCTAAAGAATTGTTTCAAAATATTGAGAACAGTCTCCAGTGTCATCAAAGCAAATTATTTGAATCTTTAAGTCCTAAATGTTTGATTAGAGTGGAGATTACTTGTTATTCCTATTCACTTTGCTTGAAGTTAATATATTTTAATTGTTAACAGGTTCATCAAACTGTAATTGGTTTTTGAAGTATGATATAAAAAGTCTAGGTAAAAGAATAATCTCCTTTTCATGGGAGAAATGGATGTTTGCCCCTGCCTTTTGTACTTAATTTTAATAAATAGTTGGCTTTGTTGTTGTGTGTGGTTGTTATTGTGTAACTGTATGCTTATGTTGTTCATTGAACTTTCAGGTACTTGGAGATTTAGTGGAATCATTTGCTGGAGCTTTGCTAATAGATACTGGCTTTGATTTGGAGTATGTTTGGAAACTGATGTTAAAGATTCTAGAGCCAATAGTCACACCTGAAACCTTACGTCTTCAACCCGTACGGGAACTCCTTGAAATTTGCCAACACCATGAATTGAAATGCAAGGACCAGATAGAAAGAAAAGGAAATGAATATCTGTTTCAATATTTGGTTCAACTAAAAGTGAATGGAAAAGAAGTTATGGTGTATGGAAGTGCTTCAAGGCCAAACAAAAATGTGGCTAAGAAATTTGCTGCACAAGTTGCAATACGAAAGCTAAAGGTAATAATTTCTCAGTCTGTGGTATGATCAGTATCATATTAGGAAGATGAATGATCAAATTTGTGCTCTTCCTTTTTTAATTTTACATTATTCAAATGAAATTGTGGCTGTGTAAATTTATCTTTTAATATTAGGCAACTTTGGTCACACTTTTCATTTAGTTGATATCAAATATTCTAATAACTATGATTGAAACAAAGAACTTTTAAACTCTCTCTATTAATTTACTTAGCCTTGCCACCCATCAAAATGTTGATCCCAATGCCAACATCTGTACCAAACTCCTATGTAATGTCTCGTTTTAGGATAGCTATGAATATTAGGACAATTACTTCAATTTTCTAATTGACAATATCTAATTTTTACAATGAAATTATGTAATTGAAATATGAATGCACTTATATAAGATATGACAATGCTCAATGCCACTTGCTCTCTCTGATTTGTATAGTTGAAAGTATGCTCAAGCGAATTGATGAATATTTGCATTGAATGCGGTAATTACTTGTTGTATCAAATATAACAAGGTAAACATGCAATGATATATAAGGTTCTATTGCCTATGGCAATGTAGGTCGCTGTTTATGATATAGTCACTTGAATCATGCAATGTCTGATCTGTATTATCGCTTGAAGTGATATAACTGTTGTATCTGATATGAATATAGTAACTTGCAATAAGCATATGATATGCTGTGAAGCTGTGTCTGATTTGGCAATGGAACTATGCTGATAATGATCCTCAATCACTAACAATGATGAGAGATGGTTTCTGTCTCTGATTATTAATTGAACTCTATGCAATGAGGGTGCTGTTTCTCATATATATTGCTGACTGGAATATGCACACAGTATTGGGCTTTCACCCTTGCTCACTTCGAGCTCTTCCAAACTGGAACAAAGAAACAAGATAAAATATATTCAACCCTTTGGAGAATGAAATGATTGTGAATATATATCCACACAATCAATCGGTTATGTTCCTTTGGAGAATAGAGACACGTCCATCGTTATCACATCCTTTTGTTATTAACTTTAACCGATTCTTAAATAATCTTAATTGGATTAATAGGGCATAATGCATAGTAATCGGTGATCAATACTTATGTTTACTGGAACCCGACGGCAACATTGTTTCCTTGCATAATGATTTTCGATTTCATTATTGCTGTTCATCTTTCTTCCCATGCTATTGTTACTATGCATATCTCATACCAAACTAATCACTAATCAGTAATCTGTATCGTATTTCACGGATTCATATATTGCCTTATATCAGCTCTCCTATATATAGCTGTTATTCCGTGATGAGGATTATTGGATCCAGTACTCTCATCTCGCCGTGATGATACTTGACTTGATGATTGATCTACTGTTGCCTGTAAATCAATACTGTATCTCCTAGCAGACCTGAGATGCAATCATAAAGATAACTTGGATGCTTGCAAGTCTTTATTATTTAAGGTGAATGGACAATGTATCGCTCCTTATCCTATTCGAAGTAATCACATCTTGAGATTAGTATCTTATTTTTCTTGATGTTACTAGGAAACTGTCTTATTTATAAGACTTCACAGTTTCCATATTCCTTAATCTCTTGCTATTATCTTACTATTTAAAGATTGTTATCAAGACTGCCACCCTTGATCATATCTTATTAAAGTAAGCTTAAAAGTAAGATTTGGACATCACGTCCTATTTGGAACCATCTCATGCTTTCTAATAAATATGATATCCCGTTTCAAGGACTCTTCTGTCCACATTGCACTTGCTAATATAAGTGAAACTCTGAGTGAGATTTTAGAAGTTATTAAGGCACAAAGTTCACAAAAAGGCAATAGTCACCACCTATTCAGTTTGCTGATTGGGAATCTGCAAGCATTCAAACACAAAAGGAAGACCATCTTCAGCTGCGTCTACAGGCAAGAAGAAATCTTTTCCATCCCAAGGTTTTGTACTTCACTAGATCATATGCATTTTTTGCTACCTTTTCTCTAAACGTCTTTTGTATCATCCATGTTTAAGCTCAAAACATTTGAATTTTGTACTTTATCCAATAATAATATAATGCTTTTCTTTAATAAGAAATATAATACCATGTAGTAATCTCAAAAAAAATTAAGAGCCCAATACATTATACCTTTTCATAGCATTCATTTAACTTTATCTAATTGTGTGCTTTTATTTATTAATGCATTGTAGATAAGAATGTGTAACTAATACTCCAGTTCATAAATTGCAAACTCACTGAGTACATGTGAGTGATTTTCTGCATCATGTAAATCAACCTCCAACTCACCGAGTTTCCGGTGAGTTTACAAAGTAACTTATGGTGAGTACTTGGCAAGTTTATAGGAGCAACTCATGCATGCCAAATTTTTGCCAAATCACCAAGTCCAAGTCAAACTTGTGTCTGCCAAGTTTTTGGCAAATCCAAGTTTGCAAATTATGCTCCAGTCTAACAAATCAAGTTTCCATGTTGTATTAGAATTGAACTAGGAGAACATTAATCCTATTTACTTTGAACCTATAATCAATAATAAAACAATTTCAAGCATTGCATGTGGGTGTTTAATAGTAGAATCCTTATGAATCTCCAGATTAAAACCATTTCGATTGTCAAATAAGCATCAAGTTCATGGTTTACTAATGAAAATGTATTTTAATCTCATTTTGTGTAAATGGCCTCTTCAGTTTGATTGGTCTTGTGGAAACAGCGAACGTTACATGATTAATAGAATGTGCTTTTCAATTTTTTTAAATGGAAGCATTATAATAGGCATTTCTTTTTTCTCTATCTTGTACAGCTTTCTGTAGATGTTGACTCATTACTTAACTCTAAATCAGTCTTATTGGAATGGATTTTGCAGGCTTATAACTTAGAGCATCCAAATAAATCTTTGGAAGTGTTTTTCAGAACATGTAAAAAGAACAATGCTGTGCTTATTGGTAATGATAAAACATACAGACCAGGCCTAGAAATTATGTTTAGTGGGAAACATCAAGCTTTAAATCCTTCTATTTCTAAATCTTCTTTCTCAAATACATCTGAGAAGAAGAGGATGTTTTCAAAAGATCCAGTTGAAATCAATATGGATGCTGTACCCTCAGTACAGGAGAGCACCTTGACTAAGCATGGGAATCATCAGCCATTTTCAGATATCTTGTCGGAAAACCGTACGTCATCAACAATTCAAAACATAGAATGCAAACAAGATACTCTGACATATAGTTCTACAGCACAAGCTACAACTTCTGAAGATGAACAACCAGACTGCCATCAATGTATTGAATCAGATGTTAAATCTTCTGGGTATCAGTCACCATCTGCAAATTATTCCACAGGTCTGTATCCAAGATGCTTACCTTCATGCCTATTGTGCTGAGGAATCAAATAATCTGTTGGTTTCTTTACTTGAGATCTACACATTCCTTGTACATAAATTAGTACTTCTTGAGATTTCCAAAATGAGTGATCTCTTTTAAATTTTAATGGACTTATGAGACCTAACGTATGCTCAGGTAACTCACAGTATTTAGGATCTGCAATATCCAACCTCAATGAATTCTGTCAAAAGCAGAGGTGGGAGTCACCATTATGGGTCTGCTGTAAAGAGGATGGCTTGCCACACCAAAGAAGGTAAAGGAATTAGTTTCATGCACATAGTTAGGTGCATCATATGCTAGGAATGCCATGAAATTAATATTAAGACTAAATATGAGTATGAGATTTAGATGAATGATTCTATAGGTCAATACCTCTTTGGAAAGTTACACTTAAGATTGACAATATATGATTTCTTTTAAAGTGTAAATCTTAGACTCTTTATTATGTTATGCAGTTTCACGTATATGGTTGTGTTAAGACTCCCTGGAAATGTTTCTGTTGAGTGCTTGGGGGAGGCTATGAGAAGTAAAAAGTTAGCAATGGGATCTGCTGCCTGTGGTGCATTATGGTGGCTCAATTCTGAAGGCTACTTTTAGCAACTGATCTAGCATAAATTCAATTCATATGGACTGTTGTTGTTGCCTACTAGCATCAACATCATCAAATCTGAGGTATTAATCATATTTATTAGATGTCTAGATGGTGATAAGACACAGTTCCTTCCAATTAAAGTGTCTGAATGACTCAGCTGATCTGATTTCTCTAGATATTGGAAGCAATAGAAGAAATGGAGTATCATTGTGTTGTTCTTGGCCTACTTATTCATCCATGTTTTGTTCATGGTCTATGTACTGGAGTTTAAATTCCACTCAGCTGCATTCTTCTTATTGGTGGTTACAATTTGAGCATGTAACCTTTTTTATGGAGGTGATATTTTAAATTGTAAGTATAATTGTGGGCGGCCCCACAATATAATGCTGTCTTCCAGACCAAATGTAGTCACAGAGTATACAAATTTGAAAACATAAGAAGATAGGTTTGTTTTCTTTCTTTTTTTATAGAAAAAATTGAATATTATTAGGGAAACAAGCTTCTAATACTGATATACTCAGGTCAACAATGCAAACCACACTTGCTGAACATTGAAGAAGTATTTCAATCAGAAAATACAATACTAAATTTTATGATTTTCATTAGTAATGACTCCAGATAAAATTTATCAGAAGATCAAAATTATCTGGTTCTCAAAGTGTTTAGAAAAAGATCATCTCATATCCTCAATTGGAGAGGAAAATAAGTGCTATTTTCTCCTGCTATGAACAGTTTGGGTTCAACATTGATCATCTGATATCCTCAATTGAAGAGGAAAATAAATCCTATTTTCTCCTGCTATGAAAATTTTGAGTTCAACATCCTTATAGCTTAAGCAAACATTTAACCTTAATCTGATTATGGGAGGATGTCTCATATTTTTCACATCCTTGATGACCACTATGACGAATAGTTGTGTGTTGTGCAAATTACATATTTTGTATGCTACGTCCTCCCCTTTGTGTAGTTGACATTTAGTACAGTATATTATCCTATCTTGCTTTTGGCAGGAGGTTATTTCTTCTGCCATTTTAAAAAAATAAAATAAAAAAAATAGCTTACTAAAAAGGAAGGTTACGAAATTTGATGTCCGACTAGGCCAGTACAATGGTAAGGACCATTGTATCAAAATTTCTACACAAAATGAAGAGCCAATACTTAGAAAGAAACCACCACAGGGACAGCTACAAAAGCCTGGGAAAGTAAAAGTCAGCATTAAAAATCAGCATCTTAACTGGCCATGGTCACCATATTTCATTAGGATCAAACTATAGAACAGGGACAATTTTCAGCAGCATTTTATATTGATACTGCCCTTGGATGTATCACAGTCAAAACTCAAAAGTACCATTAACCGGCTTTGCTTCATCTCTGTTTTCAACACTAAATTCTTATTCTTTCAAAGCATGTTTAACCAGCTCTTCTATGTTTTGATGTACCATTTCAACATCCATTGGATTTTTCTTTTTTACTTTTAAGTACATATTTCCTTCTTTCTCATCACATAAATCCGGGACATCATATGCTTGGAACCTTACATATTCCTTTTGGTTTACATATAAATTTTAACAAAAATACACATTTCTGATTTCATTTCTATAGACAATAGCCAACCCATTTTTCATCAAGCTGAAAATCCTGCCCTTTGGGATTTTGTAATGACCCCTTTCATTAATAAAATCAGATCATCTGCATTTTCTTTTGAACATAGACCATGCCACCAAATTTGCAGGCAAGGCTTATAGAGCATTCATAGAGAAAGAGAAAGAAGTTGATGAAATTAAACTTGAGTTAAGTTTAGCCCACTTTTCTCTTTACAAAGCAGGAAGACAGTCACTTGTTGCAGCCACATCGCAGGAACAGGAATGTGATACAAGGGCTATAGAGGTTGAACAAATGATTGAAGGAATTAATGAGCTCGGGAGTGATGAACAATTACTTAGTAACTGCAACAGTTCTACTATCAAAGAGATTTGACATGATGATAGTGCTAGGATAGACCATCATGGGTGCAATTCCATTAGGCTTGGTGAGCAGATTTTGCATGGTGATGCAAACTTATCTACTCATGATCTAATTCTGACACACCTCTTGGTTCATGCAATGAGAATGATGAGATATGGAATCCTAGTGATTGTTCAAGATTTCCAAGGGACTCTGCCGATGCATTTCACATTGATTGCATTGTGAGGTGTGTATATTATTTTTCTTTCAACCCACTCACAGAGATGATTGACCATGTTTCAAATGACACATAAGAGTGGGATGCATGGTTGGTATGAGGTGCTTCCTTCTATGGAAGGAGGAGCTGATTCTTGCAAGTCTCCTTGGTTGCTTCTATGGGATGGTTAGTTTGTTCGGATATAAGCTAAATAAATAAAGTCTTGGTAGATTGGAATTTCAGTTGTAATGAGAGTGGTGCAGCAAGAGCCATCAGATATCAAGAATAGTAGATTCCCAATCTGGCCTTGTGATCCAGAGATTTTTATGATGGATGGTTTGGTTTACAATGTGTTAAAGCGTGACAAAGTTGTTGGGTTTTGTAGTCACATATTTTTTTTCAATACAATGTCCTTATACATTACCATAATTGTTCTATCGATTAAATGGATATCATTTTGTGTTTCTCTAATTTTAATCAATTCATTAAACTCCTACATAAATTCATTCTCATGAATCCCTAATCTTCACCACTTCACAAACACATATTCATTAATCCTTTCAGAAACCCATGTCCAATTTATCCCCTTTCACTCTACCAATTTCATCCACTTGGAGAAGGTGGGATAATTGCTCATTTCTAATCATAGTTACAAGACTCAGACTCGACAAGTTGAGTTTTGACTCGAACTCAAACTTAGCATCTAGACTCGACAAATAGAAAAACCCAAGAAATTCAAAGATTTTAACGATTTTAAACTTGTTTCATGTATTTTTTAATAAATAAACCTCAAAGAGACAATAATCTCATCAAATAGAAGCTACTTTGAACACATACACAAGTTTACATTCATTGCCTAAGTATAAATGCAAATTTTAGGCTTGAGCTGAAGGAAATAAGATAAACTAAATAACACATTAGAAATACAAAGTGTCAAATGTTTACAAAATTCATGGAAGATGAAGTCCATGTCATCAAAAGTGCAAAACATATATCAACATAAAAGCTAGAGCCTAGAAGTTTAAGGCTCAGAGGAGCCAATATCAGTGATCGCTCAACTCTGCAATTCGAGGCCCAATGCTCACACTCACACTACCACAGACCACTACTTCTAGATCTAGGAAATGGTGGTCGAGGATTTGAAGAAGCCTCTCCACCAATGGCTGCCATTTCTTCCATTTGCTTCCTTTTTAATTCTTATTTCTCTTTAAATTCCTCTAATTGATCTTGCACTTCACGTATAGCCTCAAGGGTTGCTTTTTTGCATGGGTGTGCATCATGGCATTCTATTTGTGCAATGTGGTATTCCAACCGGTTAATACCTCCCCCATTATATTTTGTTTTGCAATAAATACATGTTACTTCTTTTTTGATCTAGGGATGCCATGTTTCCAAGCCTTATCCTGTCTAACTTGGGCACCACTTCCACTACCAATAGGTTGAGACATTATGCTGCAATATATTATAAATGAAAAAAATCAGCATAATGTCTCTTATTCTAATTAAGTTAAACTTAATAATAAATAATAGAAAAAAAACAAAACTAGGGTTTCAACTTTCATATTTTTTCCATGAATATAAAATAAAACAAAAACAAAACAAATATACAAAAAAATGGAAATATGAAAGTAAGAAAATCAAAAAATAACAAAAAAATGGTACTTACCTTTATAAATTGGCTAGAAACCTCTTCCAAATCCTTCTTTAACACCTTTAAATGCTTGAATGCAAGCTACAAACTTGCATAAACAATCAACAATTGCAATCTCCTCTTCAATCTACCTGTTGGTCTACTCTTCAATGCCTCTATTTTTTTGCTCAAAACCCTCTTTTTCTCTCCTCGCGTTTTCAAACAACAAAAATGACTTTTTAGGGTGAGACTCAAAACACATTAACCTTTTGTTTCATTTAAAACAAAGCCATTTTTTTTTCACTTTTTATTTGCTGCTTGGGCAGCAAAGTCTAGCCCTTGAGACTCAACGAGTTTGCCAAAACCCGGCCAATCTTAGCCGAGTCTGAGTCGATAGGCCACTGGCCTCGGCGAGGGCGACCCGCCTCGGGACTCGGTGAGTCTTGTAACTTTATTTCTAACTACCTTCTTTAATCCCACATTGCTCCCTCAACTTGCTTTTTCTATGAGGATGCCTATAAAACCATTTGCCCCTCTTACATTGAGCTCTCTCGCTTCTTGATGTTCATGGATTATAATGTCATTTTGAGTTCTTCAACGTACTTATCTTTTGTTTTTAATCATTTTTCAATCAATCATTCCATTCTTCCTTAGCCTCTTGTGTGGTGTGGTAAAAATCTAAGAGTACTAAAGGTCTAAATGCAAGATCATGGAAGATAGGAAGGTAGTGGAGTGGGTTTTGTAGCATGCATGTGTGTTTTAGTATAGATATTTGCTTGGCATGTATGTTTCTTGCAAGTAGGATGATGGAACAAGTTTGAATCATTGATTCGAACACCCATTTCCTCCATCTACAGGTTCAGTTGTGTCAGAATGGTACAACGGATTTATGATGGGGCATTCTTTAGGTTTATTTGGGATTCAAATATTGGCATGCAGGTTTAGATTGCTTGAGGACAAGCAATCTTTAGGAAGGGAAGACTGTAATGTCCCCTTTTATTTGACCTTAGAAATCAATTAAACAATTAATGATGACTAATTTTAATTATTTAAAAGGTGTCATAAAAATAATTAATTAATTAAATGTTGAATAGTCCTTAAGCTTCTCAGGATTATTCGTATTTAATTAATTAAGTGTTAAACCATGGTTTTTTAATTAAGTGACTTATTTTATGTCTATAGAAGATTATAAGATTTTAAATTTTCAATGGATGGGCAGCGGTTTCATGTTTCTTGTGACCGAGATAGTCCTCAAGTTGATATTCTCTAGCTTTGGTGGGCTTTGAATGCATAGTTACATCCACAAAGTTTGTCTCAATTTGCATTACCAAGAAAATGCAGAATCCACGATACAACTAAACATGATGAGTTGAATTCCTTGACCTTCTTGTCAAGCTAAGTTGTCGGTTAGGGTTCAAGCATCGATTTGGGTTCAAAGAATCGGTACGTTGGTACGGCAAAAATTTGAAAAGGGTTTTGGGTTCGTTAGTACAAAAACATTTAAATTTCATCTATATATATGCAACCTATAAGCATGTCACATAGCATCATATAAACAACAAAACCAACATAAACTTGTAATCATAGCATCATGATCATACCATAAAACTTAATAGCATCATATACATCAAGTTAATATCAAAATGACAAAATACTCCAGTATCATTGTTTCAACTTTCAACAATTTAAAGTTTAATCATCAAATGGATTCTCTTATTCATCATCCTCATTCTCCTCCTCTGCATCCTCCTCGTCATTTACATTGACATTAGATGAACCAATGTCAATGCCACTTGCACTTGCACTATAAGTTTGCTCACTATCCGAGTCATCAAATGCAATACGCTGAGAAGCGAAAGCATCCAAATTAGTATGCTCTGGCTCTATATCCCACATCTTCGTTTCCCCTTGCTTGTAGTCATGTTGCTTGTGTGAAATGAACCAAGTTAATGTTTTAAAACTCACTTTGAGGGTTATATTTTAATTTTTTATATGGTGGATTTCAAAAAAAAAAATTAAATTTTGCAAAAAAAACATCATTTTTGGGCCATCAGACCCCTGGGCCCTCCTAAGTTCGACCTGGTCCAAACTAGGCCTATGAATCACGGACCCTGTCCAGACCACAAGTGGACCGGACCAGTACCAGGGGTCTAGGGGGGCAAACCCTGCAACTTAGTTGTCAAGGGTAGAGTGGCACTACAAGGAAAGATCTTTTGAGGTACACCTAAACCAATGATACTTGACGAAGTAGATGATTTCAATGTTCTAGAAGTCAGAAATGAAGCATTCATAAGATTCCAAAGGTGGATTGAAAATCAGTTAAGTATCGATAATGGATTATGTCTGGAAGAAATACTTCTACCTAATTGGTGTGGGATTCATAGTATAGCCCACTCTGAGTTTACATGTTCATTATGCAAGATGGCAATCAATCAAGTCAAATTTCAGTTGGGTTTACCAGAGCAATCAAGTGCGGTAGAGGAATACACCATAGACAAAATCTGGAGAACATACCTTGCAACTAAGAAGTATGTCATGATAGAACTTGAAAGAACAGAGGAATGTGTTGCCGCATCATCTGATAGTGAAGGAAATGAGTTACAAGAGGATAGCAAGATTGAGCCTAATGATCGATGTACTATAGTAAAAGATACCTTATCATGCATGGCACCAAAAGAAGAATATGTTGAAGTGGAAGTCAAGGTGACAATGGAAGATATTCAAGTAAGCAAAATAGTGGCAAGTGATGATCAATGTTTGGAAGTATTAGAGCAAGAAGAGCTACAAGTTGTTGTTGTGACCAAAAATCATTAAGAATCTAAAATGGAGAACTTGGCAAAAGAAACAAGTGATGCAAAGGATTGTCAAGATTTGTCATTATTTGATGTCTTACAATTTAAAGAAGTGACTTAAATATATGTCAAGAGGAAGATATCCTTGGTGAACATTCAGTTTTGCAATAGGAAGAGGAAGATTCAAATGAAGATTTACCAATTGTTCATGATGAAGAGTTTTCAGAGGGTAATCAATCTTCAAACATGGAGATTGTATTTGAGGAACAACTGGAGAAAGTATTTAAAGGTCAACCTCTCAAAGAGACCCTAGTTTTTGAAGATATGCTTACAGAGCTGCACAAGGATGCATGGTTTATGCAACATGAAGATAGACAATTAGGAGAAATACTCCATTCTCTTGCATTCAAATTTGAATATGATTTTCAATTTGCATTGCTCATTGACGAATATGATGTTGATGCAAGTGGAATGCTACATCATCAACTCCAACCTTCTGAAGTGATGAATGGCTAAAACAAATGCAGAAGCATATGGATTTCAAAGAATTGATACATTAACAGAATGAGCAAGGCGCTCATAAATAATACAAGAATATTTACAAGAATAGCAAGTTTCTAATAAGAAACTGCTGAGAAGATCGTAGACGATCTAACTAAAATAGAATATACACTATTGAGCATTAATACTAAAATTAACATTATTTTAATATTCTATTACCCTCCCTTAATGCTCAATCTATTAACTACACCTATAGACCCCCTGAATTTTACAAATTTATCAGGACCAAGGGGCTTGGTGAAGATGTCTGCTGGCTGCTCCGAGGTAGGAACATACAGCAACTGGATGGATCTGTCTTCAACCAGTTGTCGAATATAGTGACAATGAGTTTCCACATGCTTGGTTCTTTCATGGAAGACTAAATTCTTGGCGAGTTTGAGCACTCCCTGATTATCACAGAACAAGGGAGTAGGACCTGCCTGGGAGACATGCATATCCGCAAGCATTCATCGAAGCCAAACCGCCTCACAAGATGCCTTAACTGCTCCTCGATACTCTGCTTCTGTCGAGGAGAGAGCCACTGCCTGCTGCTTCTTACTAGTCCATGTGACAGCACCAGATCCCAAACTAAACACATACCTTGCTGTAGACGTACGGTTATCAACCGAACCTGCCCAGTCAGAATCTGTGTAGCCACTGAGTATAGGATCAGAACTCCGAGTGTACAGAAGTCCATAATCAGGAGTGCCACTCACATAACGCAGCACACGCTTCGCTGCTATCCAATGATCAGCCTTGGGAGCTGTCATGAAGCGTGAAATGTAGCTCACTGCAAAACTGATGTCAGGTCTAGTGGCAGTAAGATAGATGAGGCTGCCCACTAGTTGCCTGAACAGAGATTCATCCACAACTGGTGAAGATGACTGAGCTGAAAATTTGAGCCCGGGTTCCATAGGAGTAGAGCCGGGTTTGCAATCCTGCATTCTGAACCTGTCCACAAGACTTCTGGCATACTTGGACTGAGAGAGAAAGATACTGTTCTCAGTCTGCTAGACTTCAACTCCTAAGCAGTAATGTAGAAGTCCCAAATCTGTCATATCAAAGGTGCGGCACAAATCTTGTTTGATCCCAGTGATCAAATGTGCTGAACTGCCAGTAATGATTAAGTCATCCACATAGACAACCACAAACAGAATATCATTACTAGTATGCTTGATATACAAGTTTGCATCAGATGGACTCCTCTGAAAACCATGATCTGTCAGGTACTTATCAATTTTCATGTACCAAGCTCGAGGAGCTTGTTTCAGACCATAGAGTGCTTTGACTAGTCTACAGACCTTCTGTTCTTGACCAGCAATCTTGAATCCTGGGGGTTGCGTCATGTAGACTTCTTCCTGTAAGTCACCATTCAAAAAAGCACTCTTAACGTCCATCTGATGGACTTTCCAACTGAACTGGGCTGCCAAGGCAAGAACGAGCCGTATGGTACTCATTTTGGCTATAGGAGCAAAAGTCTCCTCATAGTCAATGCCTTCTTTTTGTGAGAACCCACGAGCAACAAGACAAGCCTTATACTTGTCTAGGGTTCCATCAGCTTTGTATTTTACTTTGTACACCCATTTGCAGCTAATGGGCTTCTTCCCTGAAGGAAGATCAGAAAGGGCCCAAGTGTGATTCTTCTGAAGACTCTGGAACTCAACTTCCATAGCTTGTTCCCACTCAGGTATACCTTTAGCCTCTGAGTATGTCTGAGGCTCAAAAACACTGTGTATGTTAGCCATGAGAGCAAAATTAACTGTATGCTGCTGTTTGCTCTTATTACGAGAGGTTCTATCCTCAATGAGCTCAGTATCCCTGAGATCACCAATGGTCTTGGCCCACCATTTAGGCCGGAGAGTAGACGTGCTAACATCTGGAGGAGCTGGAAGAGGCTCAGGATCAGGAACAGGAGTAGCAGGAGGAGGATTATTCTCCGAAGGGAACTCAGGCAGTGCATCATCGAAAATAGATTCTGCATCATCCCTCCCATCAGGCGAACCTAATGGAATAAGAACACTGTGAGGCTGATTCTCAGAACTCTGCTCAGAAGAAGGGACTGAAAGAATCCTCTGTCTTCATCAAATACAACATCACGAATGAAGATAAGACGTTCAGTGTCTATATCTATCAGTCTGTAGGCCTTATGGTGATCACTATAACCTGTCATCATGAGTTTCTGACTTTTGGAATCCAACTTGGAGCGCTTAGCATCTGGAATCCAAACATAGGCAACAGAGCCAAAAACCTTCAGGTGGTTGATCTTAGGCTTCCGACCAGACCAAACCTCTTCTGGAGTCTTCCCCTTAACAGCCTGAGTAGGAGAACGGTTAAGGAGGTAGATAGCAGTAAACACTGCTTCAGCCCAATACTTATTCGGAACACTCCTGTGTTGTAACATAGAGCGAGCCATCTCAACAACCGTACGATTGCGATGCTCGACAACACTGTTTTGCTGAGGAGTGTAGGGTGTAGTCAATTGGCGTTTGATGCCATGGGTATCACAAAAGTTGGAGAATGCAGAAGAACAAAATTCCCCCCCGTTATCTGTCCTAAGAGTAATGATGCTATGTCCAGACTCTTTTTCAACAAAGGACTTAAACTTCTGAAAGATACTAAATACATCTGATTTATGTTTAAGAAAGTACACCCACATCTTTCTACTAAAATCATCTACAATAAGCAAAAAGTATTTGCAACCAGTAACAGAAGATGTATTCATAGGACCACAAATATCAGCATGAAGTAATTGAAGTACCTTAGATGTGTGCCAAGACTTTCCATGTGTGAATGAAGTCCGATGCTGTTTGCCAGCTTGACAGGCGCCACATACTCCAAGATGCTGAGTCTGAATATTAGGTAACCTTGAAACAAGTCCCTCCTGAGATAGCTGAGAGAGATACTGAATGTTGTATGTCCATATCTCTGATGCCACAAAGTGCTGAGAGGAGAAACACGAGCTACCAGAGCCACTTCAGGAGAATCACCAGTGTCAAGAAGCCTATATAGGCCATGATCCTCTAGACCAACAGCAACAGTAAGACGAGTCTCCTGATCAATGATGGAACACTTGTGAGCACTGAACACCACATCTAGTTGAGGAGAATTCCTCATAATCTAGCTGACAGAGAGCAGATTAAGTTCCATTCCAGGAACATAGTACACATTCAAAAAAAGGAGAGTCCTACCACCAGATTGTATCTGAACAGTGCCTCTGCCAACAACTGTATACTCCTCACCTCCGCCAAATACAACGGAATCACTGAAAGGTGAGAAGTCTGTAAACCAGTCACGCCGATGAGAAAAGTGACGTGATGCACCAGAGTCGATGTACCAAGCAGAAGACCTGGCATGATCTGAAGACCTCTTAGCCATAAAGGCATAAAAGGCAGACTCCTTCTGCTCGGAATGTTCAGCAACATGCGCCTTCTGGTGTGACCCTCCCTGCTTCTTTTGTTCAAAAGCGAGCCTCTGACGGCAATCTTTCTTCATATGGCCGTACTTGTGACAGTAATTGCACTGCACATTCTTCTTCTTAGCTCCATCCTGTGTCTGAGAAGAGCCTTTCTGCTGAGAAGACTGAGAGGACTGAAATTTGCCTTTATCCTTATGAAAGGATTGGGCTGTGAAAGCATTTTCCGAGGAGGCTGATGTAGTACCACTACCAAACTGTTGTTTCCAATGATCCTGCTGTAGAAGTTTGGTGCACAATTCTGAAAACTTCAGATCAACATTAGTGGAAGTAATATTGAGGGTCTCAATGAAGTGTTCATACGATTTCGGAAGACTTTTCAGAGTGATTACTACCATGTCTTCTTCCTCCATAGTCCGACCAATAGCTTCGAGCTGATCTCGAATGTCCTTAATCCTCGTGAGGTGTTCCTGTAAGGACATACGTTCATCCATCATAATGGAGAACAGCTGATTCTTTAGAAAGAATGCTCGACTCTTGTCGGATGTCTCATGCAATTCCTTCAGATGCTTCCAGATGTCGGAAGCTGTCTTGCCGGAAGGAATCTGCGGTAACTGATCATCAGTCACTGAGAGTTTGAGAAGCATAATTGCCTCCTGATTGCGTTCATCAAACTTATCTTGATCTGCACTAGGTGTACCAGGACTGAGCTCTTTTCCCAAAACAAGCTGGTCAAGACACCTATATTCAAAAATGGTCAACATATGCTGTTTCCAGATGTTGTAATTGTGGCCATTAAAGCGTTGACTGCCTTCTAACATCAGATTGGTGAGAGATGCCATTTGCATGTTTCCCAATGTACTGAAAGATGAGAGAAAACCCAGAGGGAATCTGAAAACCAAATTCAAATTTGTTGGCTCGAAAATCGAGGCACGGAAAACGATGCACCCAGAAAAATCGGGCAACTACCCAGATTAGGTTTCGAAAAACCCACCAAGAATCTGCAAGAAAAATTTATTTTCGATGAAAACTGGAAGTTAAACACCTTAATCGAAAAAACAGAGGGTCATGGAAGCCATGATTTGCTCAGAAAAAAATTGTGTCGCCGAAGGTGCAGATTGCGTCGCGTTTGCAGATCGTGTCGCATCGCCGAGGGTGCAGGTTGCGACGCGTTTGCAGGTCGTGTCGCGTCGCCGAGGGTGCAGGTTGCGACATCGAGGGTTGCAGGTCGCGACGCCGAGGGTGCAGGTCGCGGACACACGGAGGTCGCAGACACACGAAGGTGGTGGACAGACGGAGCACTGGTCACGACGACTCTGCAGGTCGCGCACCACCACGAACACCGCCGAACACAGGTCGCGACGACTCTGCAGGTCACGCACCAACCACGAACGCCGCCGAACACAGGTCGCAAAAAAACGTGACTGTACAAACCCGCGAGGTAGTCACAGGAGCTAGGAAACTGAAAAACCCTAGATGGATTTTTCAAAACCAGAAATAATTTCGAAAATTTCCACTAATTGGAGATTAGAATTAAAAAAATTTCGAAAAAATTTCTCCTATAGCTCTGATGCCATAAAACAAATGCAGAAGCATATGGATTTCAAAGAATTGATACATTAACAGAATGAGCAAGGCGCTCATAAATAATACAAGAATATTTACAAGAATAGCAAGTTTCTAATAAGAAACTGCTGAGAAGATCGTAGACGATCTAACTAAAATAGAATATACACTATTGAGCATTAATACTAAAATTAACATTATTTTAATATTCTATTAATGGCAAACACGAATGTCCATTTGAGGACAAAGCATGCCAGGTTGTCTCTTTCCTTACCATTAGTTTTTAAGGTTATCAGATTGATTATGGAAGTTTAGGAAAAACAACTCGTGTGTGGATAAATCATGGACCCAATGAATTGCCTAAGTTGTTAATATTGCATGATCTTTTCGTTGAATATGAAGGTTGCATAGTGAAAGGACATTTCTCTAAATTCAAAGACAAATTTGCAAAACTTCGAACCATGACCAATGCCTTGTTACCGTTGAATATTTTGAGAAATCATGTAAGGTCTTGTATATATTTAGGTCCTTTGAGTCTTGTTTGCTCTAGGTGTTTTGTACATAGCTTAGTTTGTTTTTCAGCTCTAGAGTAGGTTTCCGTTCCATCTATTTTAGTTTAGTTTTTCTTTGCTTAGCCTAGTTGTGGATATGCCTTGGGTCAACTGGCTCGAGTGGTTTTAGTTTGTTTTCTTTTTTATATTTTGCGTTAGTGTTATTTGTTGCTTAGTTTTAGTTTCCTTTGTGGGAGCTTTGTTTGTGAGAAGGGTATTATGTTTTTGGCGTAAACTGTCGGTCCCGGTTCGGATTTGGGTTCGCAAATTCTTTCAAATTTTTTTGAGGGTGGGTTTGGGTTCGCTTTGGGTTTGTCCATACAAAAACATATAAAATTAAAAGATAAAAAATATATACATATATGCAGCAGCAAATAAATTCATAATTCAGCATTGTCAAGTGTCAACTATGCTAATAGAGTTGGAGGGTCTTTTTGGCCTCTTTAGTGGTCTATTTTAGGGTTGGAGGGTCGAGTTGACCAAAATAGGCAATAAAAAAACTTGTTAAAAAAATTTAAAAAACATGTTTAGCGCCCAAATTCGTCCTGGGTTCTGCTACTGAATTTGAAATTCGCTGCAAATTCCCCAAAATTCTCCTTAGTTCCTTTTTAGCAAACCCACAAGGCAAATTCAGGACCTTGGAAGAATTTGCAGCAAATTTGTAAAGGACCAGAATTCCAGCAGAACTGAATTGGGACCCTGAGAATTTTTGGAAGAATCTGGCAACTTAGTTTTTGGCATACATCGGCATGATTTTGATTTTATGTCCACTTCATTTCTTGGGTAAATATTTATGAAGTTTTTTAGAATTTGAGGTTATTCTCTCCAGCTTTATCATTTGGTGAGGATTTGTCCTTGACTCTGAAGGGAATCATCTATTGTGTCTTGATACTAAAATCTCATGATTACTATATCTTTTACACATAATCAATTGCTCTAAGATATTGCAATTTCTTAGGAGAAATCGTGGCTAGTGAAAAATCTTAAATCCCTACTTTAGCGCCATTGTAATTCTCAAACCCATTATGAGCTTCACGGCTTATGGGCCAAATTGCAAAAAATATGTGAGAAAAGCAGTTTCAACAAAAAAAGAAAAGAAGAAAAAAGAAGAAAGAAATGAAATGAAAAGAGAAATATCAAAATATTTGGCTTTGGGAAGATGTGAATATTTTCATCAGGGCTATGGACGCTTGGCTGGCAATGGAACAATGTTCGTGGGAATTACAACGATAACCTCGTTGGGGCTATGGACGCCTGATTGGTAGTGAGGCAATATCCAAGTTTCTTTTGACGTAAGACTACTCACATAGCTTGTCATGATGGATTCTAGAGATTTCAATGGTCTTTGAGATGGAATGAACGCATTTGCACACACTTGGGTAATCAAAGATGAAGTGCCTTGGTCCAATTTGTGGTTTTTCTTCGCTCGACTATATGTCCTAGTCGGTTGATAGGTTGGAAATAATTATCCGAAGATTCTGGGTACGGAATGGATTTGTATCTTTGAAATGTTCAAGAACAGTTTTTTGAATTGGCACTAATGTTGTGTTGTAAACACACCCCCCTTTTTTGCTCGTTAGCTTAGTTGTTTTGCTTAGTTTTTCTTAAGCTTTGCAATAATTTTGGTCTCTTAACTTCCTAGCCATTTGAAAGGTTGTAAACCCTTGTTAATCTAGAGAAATGCAATGATCAATTCATGAAATGGATAGGAGTTCATGGTAGGGAGTGAATTGCATAATATCCTTTTCAAATGGTCAAGATTCAATGAAAATGTCTAAATGTTGCTCAATAGCACCTATCTCGTGGACTAGGAATTCAATGATAAAATGCAAAATCATGAGGAAACTTCGCTTGATCAAGAAATGTTGTCAAAAAGTTGGCAAGAAAGTGAAATGTGTATTAGAAGAGAAAAATGATGGAGAATTCCAAGCTTGAGAAGGAAATGACAAGGAAAATCCAAGGTTTCAATTCCATAGCAAGGAGGATTCCTCGTAAGGTCTTATTTACAAGATAGGAAAATAAGGTAGATTCAAATCCCTTGTGTAAAAGTAAGAAAGTGAAGAATGAAGGAATAAAAGTGTGAAAGTGATGTAGAATGAAAGGGAAGTTTGAAATTTGCAATAAGTTTCAAAATTGATTTAACAAAAGTGTGCAAAGCAACGTGCAATTTCCACTTAGAATCGTGCAAAAGACAAGGTTCAAATTCTACTACAAA
Organism: Cryptomeria japonica; assembly: GCF_030272615.1. Classification (NCBI taxonomy): domain Eukaryota; kingdom Viridiplantae; phylum Streptophyta; class Pinopsida; order Cupressales; family Cupressaceae; genus Cryptomeria; species Cryptomeria japonica. The sequence continues at coordinate 44,766,476 of NC_081413.1, forward strand.
TTGCAAGAATTATATGAAATTTCTCTTAAAATTGTTGATCTACATGCAAGTTCTGCTCAAAATTACAAAGGAGACGTTGTACATCAACTTTGCAGTTTCGCTCAACATTGCACATCAACTTTGCAATTTCCCCTAACATTGCACATCAGTTTTGCAATTTCGTTTGACATTGCATGTCAACCTTGCAATTTCAATTAACATTGTATTGCAACCTTGCAATCCCTCTTAAAATTGCATGTTCATCTTGCAACTCCTCCAAACTCTGCAAGGCTACCTTACAATCACACGTAGCAATGCATGAATATCTTGGAATTTTGCTTAGCATTGCATGTACCCCATATACCCACTCAAGGTGAATAAAGGCAAGGTCAGCTTGGAGAATGGAGCAAAACATGTGAAATGATCTAGAGTGTAAACTCCAAAATGTAAAGCAAAGAGAGGGCCGACTTGGATTGGAGTAAAAGGCAATGTGAAAATTTGAAAAAAAACAATGTTAATTATTGCATAGTGGACCCCCTTTGTCAAAAATCAAATCACTAGGTGGAGCGCCTATTAATGCAAGGTGGAGGGAAAGTCATTTTGCAATGCTATTCAAATCAGTTTGCAGCAGATAAGAAGCAGCAGTAAGTGCGATTTATGTATGCAAATCAGATTTTGAAGTAGAACAAATGAGGAAAGTAATTGTATGATTGAGAATTAAGACAATAAGGACTCAACATTGAAGGCTAGAGGTGGCAAATTGTGAAGGAGATGCAGGTTATTCATACCCAGATCTGAGCAAATTTCATCAAGAAACAAATTAAAAGTAGTTGAAAAGAATTGATTCTTGAAAGAAAAACCAGTAAATTTCATGCAGACCTGAGCAATTTCCTTACCCTTTTTGAACATTTTTCAAGAATTGGAGCATCATTTCCAGAAAATTTCCAAGTGCTATTTCCAGATTGCTAAAGAAAAATCAGGAGTTTAATTGTAATTATTCAATATATTATTTTGTAGACTGTAATGCATATAGGTAACAATCTGTAGACTTCTATTGTATTCCCACCTGCCATTTTAGGATTCATAATATTAGAACATTTGAGCATTTTCTTTGCCAACTTGTACTCTACTTCAAGAGATCTTCCTTTCTTATAGTACGGAAATAGGGAAAATCTGTGCTGCAAAGTCACAATCCCTGGTTCGTTGTCTCTTTCCACAGCTTTTCCTCAGTATCAAAAAAATGTTTTCTTTACATCTCCCTCTTCTGTTATCAGTGTCGGTATATTTGTTTAAGGATTAATCAAAAGAAATTTCGTTGACTTGTAATCTTGTAAAATTCTGTAGCACTATTAAAAAGACAAAAATACCGTTCTTTCCAATGCTCAACAACACACAGAATCAATTGAATAGCTAAGCAACCTTTGTTCACCATGCATGAAACACTCACAGAATCTTGAGAAAGGGCAATGAAAAAAGACTCTTTGGCTTACTCCTCAGAGTTTCTTCCCTATGCTTTTTGAGACACAGCACTCATAAATTTTTCAAGGTTACTATTTACATAAGTAATTTTATTTCATTCTATTCAAAGCATTATGTTCAGGTGTAAGTGATTTTGGTGCTCTAGATGCTTCTCTATATGCATTCTTGTTTTAGCCCATACACTTAGCAATATTGCTCAAGTTTTACCTTAAGATGCAATCTATAGCTACAAGGTTTCTTTGCTAAAAATTTACCTGTTTAGCGTATAGATGCTTTATAAAGAAAAAACCGTTAGAGCTTTAACATGGTCGTTTATTCTTTTCTTAAATGATACTATGACCTTGGCAAATATTGAAATATAAATATTTGTTTCTACATTAAGTGATCAATTTTATCTGCTCTTAGTTGACCAATTATGGAAGGATGTTTCAGCAATCGTTTCATTAATGTAGATTTATCTCAAATTTTAACCTCATTTCTTTTGTTCCTTACATGAACAGGTAGTCAAAAATCTTCATATAATTTTGGACGGTATAAAAGAGACCACTTGTGGCTTTCAAGAGAGCTAGAGGATTAGGAGGCAGAACATTATTGCGTCCACTAATTATTGTTGCATAATATTATGCTGATTTCATAATCATTAATCAAATCTTGATTAAGTGTTTTGTATCATTATCAGGACATGATTTTTATCATGATCAACGCTAAGCATTTGATGGCATTTGTTATGTAGGTAGTTATATTTTTTATTATCTTAAATGTGCACCTATAGGGCAAAGGTATGCTATAATTTTTTTATTCATAATTTGGAGGGAATAAACTTGAACTACAACCTTATTACACATGTTACCAGTTGTACTAATATGGTCACCCATTACCATTATGACAATTATTTGTACACAAGAAATATAGAATTTGTTTCACTTTATTTTAAGTTTTTTGAACCTTGATATTTAATAGCTGCATAAGAAATAATTATAAAATGATTGATTTAAATTTTGCCACATCATCATTCAACAAGTAATGCTTAAATGATCATCTCTTATTTGTGTCTGTTATTATTTTTTTAATAAAAAATATGCAGGTACATATTTCTAGGCCTTCTCCAAGCAACCCATCCCTAAAACTTTTAGGGACAGGGATGCCTCGGAAAATGTTCAAAACCAAACTAATAAAACAAAGGGTCAGGGGAGGACCACAACCCTTTCCAAAACTCTAGCCAACACACGATATACAATATATTATTTTGTAAAGTAGATCAAATCAACCTTAGTACTGAAAGTAGGTAAAGAGATCCTAGCACATTTGTTTGTTATTTATTGAACTTGATTATGCATACTATCAAAACTTATAACCTAAGTTATTGGGTACGTGGGTTTTGAGTGGTGCACCCGCACCGGATTCGCCCGGGGTTCGCTTGGGCACTTAGGGTATGCCTCAGTTCGAAATTCAACAAATATTAAATGGTGGCAAAAAAAACTGTTAAAATTTACGAACAAATTTGCGTAATAAGAACATGTTAATTTTGATCTCGTTGTTGACTCTTGAGAATAACGGCTAGGGCACAAAGGGTGATAGTTTTATCAACAGATACCGTTTTTCATCACCAATGCGGCCTTGCATTTCAACACACTGACACAATTCGGCAACTCCCACGAGGTGACCCAGCAACTTGGCATTTGTTTTCAGTTTTTTTTGTTTTGTTTTCTTTTATTTCTAAAAATTTAAAAATAAATTTTGAAATTTCAATTGATAATTTAAATATGTACAAAATTTTAAGTCTTAATATAAGTATTTTTTTAATTAAGTTTTTAACAATATATTAAATTATTCTGACAGTTTTGGGATATATTACTTTTATTTTTTAATTTGGCATCGATCAATGATGAAGTATCATTCAAATTTATTTAGTTTTATAATTATGTATATTTTTTTAATTTTTTGTATATATACATATATATAGCTACGTATCGAAACTAAACTAAAATGTTCAACTGAAATATTTTACTGAGCTTAACAAATTGATTCAAAATAATTGTATATTAAGATATTTCTGAAAAGAGTACTAAGATGTGATTTTCCATAGTAAATTTTTGTGCAAGTTAGATTGTCAAGAGAAAATTTATAATATAAAATTATAGTCCATCTTATTATTTTAATTTTATATATATGTATATACATATACACACTATTTTAAACTTTTGAACATCTCAACTTTCAATTCTATTGTAATATTATGTAATATAATTGTATAATAAATATATTATCCTATAAATAACTTAAAAATCATCTTTTTAAATTGTCCTCTAACATCCCTCTATATAAAGGCCTCCCGTCATCCTCTTTCATCCTAAAAATACATTCCCACATTCCTTGCTCCTTTGTCCCAAAAATACGGGGACATAATTTTCTATTTCATGCGAATTTATCCTTGAGTTTATTTGCATCAATTATTACCATAAGATCTTACAATAAATTTTCCTAGGTTATTTAGGAATGATCCTTCTGGTGTACATATCATTGAGGTGAGAACTTTATTGCAATCAAGTTTTGTGAAAATTTGTTGTGGATGTGAGCTTCCCTGCAAATGAATTTTATATGTTTGAAATAGTTGAACATCAACACATTTTTATGCTTATGTAAATACGAAGGAAACTAATACATCCTTAAAATTATAAATTAATTTATATTAATAATTATACTAATTGTGCTCAATCAATTGAATTACAACCCTTTTGATAATTTATAAAAGAAATTATTTTACCCCTAAACTATAATGCATGTTATAGAGTCATGATCTTTTTTATATAATAAGGTAGCAAACCTTATAAAATGAATCTCATATGAAGTACACTTTATAAGATGTAGTACTCATTTTAAAAAAGGAGTGGCTTGCACAAGCATGCATACACACATAAAATCTATCAAAGTGATTATTATTGTTTTTTCTTTTGTTTTGTTTCCTACATATTGATCTTTGATCAATATTTTATTATTAATTAGTAATTTATTAAATTTAAATAAAATAAATAAGTAAAAAATGATATTTTAAAATAAATAAATTGTTGCAAAGTAAATAAAATGAATGTATATAAAGAAGTCAATATTTATTATGTATAAGTAAATTCATTTTGTTGTTCACTAGTAAATATATTTCGACTTTTTAAAAGTAAAATGATTAATCTTGAGCATTATAATAAAAATGTTTTATTGTTCGCATTATAAAAAAAAATTAAAAGATTGATCTTGGCAACTCTATTGGTTGCTTCTTGACAGTAGGTGATACCACTTTCTTAATGGGTCATTATATATTTGCATGCATTTTGTTTGATATTGACATCTACATGCCCAATCTTGGGGATGGCGTTCTTATGGTTGGGGATATGCCATGGACTCAGTCGCTAGATTATGAGGGTCTCCTCTTTGATGTAGTTATTTCTTCTCTATTGATCACTTGGCCACAGATTGTTCTCTCTCATGTTGTAAAGGCACCACAACTTGGTGGAAGGATGCTTGTGGTGATCACCTAACTATCCTAGTTTTCGATCTTCCTCTCACGACTCTTCACATGTTGTTGATGACTCCCCCCTAGATGATGGTTTGCCTCCTGCTACTAGTGTGGCCTCCCAAGACCTCGTGGATCCTCCTCTACATCTTACTACTGGTGTGGCCCCCTCTGAACCAATGGACCGTTTTCATCTGCAACTATTGTCTAGCCTTCAGAGGAGGCTTTGTTGCTTGGTCAACTTTCTACTCTTGGTGCTAATGGTCTCACTTTGGGGTACCCCCTTCTTGATCCCCCTTGTGATGGTATCCCAAATGATAGTATTGCTTGGATTGTTGTTCGTCGGTGGAGGAAAGATTGTTTTTCCCCTCTCCCCAAACACTCCTTCAAGTTCTGTGTGATTATTCTACCCACCTTCGGCGTGGGTTACTAGTTGTTCTAGTAGTGTGTTGTATAAGTGGTCTATTTTGGCCTCTGCTATCAAAGGTTTGTTTGTGATCAATAGTTTGTGGCCTTTTTGGACTATCTTTGTATAGAGTCAACACCCTTGTTTTGTTGCCTTTAGTATTAAAAAAAATGTATTAGTTGATAATTATTTTTTTATAGTTAATAGCTTTTATTTACATCATTCAATGCATATTTGTAATTTATATATTTAGTAATAAAGTGTTGGAGGCTTTGATGGTTTTTTGTTGAAGCTACCTAGGTATGTCAAAGAAAAATGGGTTCTTTTTGAGCTTTGGAGACAAATTGTTGACGTAAAAAAAAGATGCACTAAGAGGAAGAAAGTAGGTATTCAGTTTCCTGTCACTTTAGGCCTATATTCTTGCAAATTACAATTAGATGCACTCAACTATCTAAAAGACCTAGATAAGTATACCTTGGATGTTTTTGATGTTTTGAGGCTAGATTATGACAACAAAGATTTTGTTAGGGACAATTTGTATCTAGGTCCTACATTTAATCATATACCCTAGCTCGAAGATTATTAGGAGGATTGTGTTGACAATCTTGAAGTTAGAAGAAGATATTGGTCAAGATTGACTTCGAAACAAATAATAGATTACCAACTATGTTGGGATGTAGTAGGGATCACAGATTATGGGTCTAACCTCATTGACCTCATGTATCTCTATTATATACAAGCTCAACCCTTGGATCCTATTAATTGGGACCAACGGGAAGCTGATGATCTTGATAGAGGAACAATAATTGTCCTTAAAAGGACAAAGATTCAGGTAGTTAAGAAGAAAGGTGGAGCTACTAAGGCTACCTCACCTAAAAGAAAGAAGCCCTCAACACCAAGTGCTTATAGCAGTGCCATTACTCTTGTATCAACACTTGCCACTCAAATGGCATCCTTGTTGGATGTGTTGTTGTGGTTGTCATTGATGGAAAACTTGTTGTTTCGGATAGTTGATGGTTCGAAAAATTTGTGGTGTTGAGATATCTTATCGTGTTGGTGTTGTAGTTGTTCTATTGGTTGTTCCAGAAGTGTTTGGGTTCGGAAAGTGTTGTTGATATTGTTTTCTTCTTTGGTTATGCTTTTGGCATTGTGGATATGTTAGTTTGGTGGTCCAAAAATTTATGTGTTCTCTGGATGTTGTGGCATTGTTCATTGTTAGTTGTGATATTCTATGTTAGACCTATCTTTAGGTTCGGATATGATTTGTGGAAGGTAATTTGATGTGTTATGGGTCTCACCATAGCGTGTGGAGATCTGGATTTGAGTTATTTGCATTGGAGGATATGTTTTGCACTTATGTCCTCTACGGACATAATACAGAGATCGTACGAAAACGACAGATACAACTATACTACTAAGAAAATTATGTAATAATAAGCTAAGGTAGGTAATATGAAATGTGTGACATAAACAAAGTGAGAAAAGATAGAGGAAGCTTACAATTGGTCCATGATTGAAGCCTCTCGCAAGATAGATATTTTCCTTCTCAATTATGAACCTACACACAAATAAGAGAAGAAAATGTTGGGGGTTGTGTTTAGAGGTCTGCCTCAGTCAGACCCCCGTTTCGATGCTTCCACCTCCATGGACAACCCAAATAGTAGCAACGATAGGAAATAAAATGATAAAGATAAGAAATGGACAATTAAGACAATAGATAAGTTGAAATGAGAGATTATAGATATGCAAATGAATTGAGAAAGAGAATGAACTCCCCTCCAACACCTGTGAAGACAACACCACAGGTTCTCCAAGAAGCTACAACAATGGTGGTCTTCAAATGTTGGTAAATATGTGTATGATAAGGATAATGGACACCATGAGCTCAAGTTACTTCTCAAAATGATCAAGAGTGCCTTCAAATTACAAAAATACATGAGATATAGCTGTTGGAATGAATCCTAATGTCGGTGGTCAGGAAGAGAGGCCTTACAAGCTCTTTCGAATGTAGGCGTAATGCTCAAATGACCACCTATGGACTGACAAATTCATGAGACACTAGCATGGCGTGCCAATGTCTTCGCAATGTGCTATTCCATCAGTTAGTTAGTCAACATGCTTGATAAAAGACAATTTCTAAGCTGAAAAGGCAATCCATGTGGACAAAAGGACAAACAAGCGACAAATGTTCCCAATCGGCTTGTAGTGAAGATGCTTATGTGACGTGGAAATGCACGAGGTGCAATTTATGATGTTATATTTTTCCCCCACTTTAGTGAGCATATCTTTGTCGAGAAATGTGAAGCTAAAGTAGAGAGATGATATTTATATCCACGAAGAGGAAGCAAAATTCATTGGAGCAAAATTTGTTGATTAGACGACGTTGCCCCTAGCAAGATAAACTTGAGATATAGTTAGATTTTGCTATGCTATTTCATGCTAGCAGTCTCACATGTTAGACAAAAAAGCAATCAGACATTGAATAGATAAGATAGCATGATAGAAACAAACCCTACTTAATGGAGGAAAACCCCTATTATGAAAGATAAGGAATATAAGCTGCCATGATAAAAGAGATAGTGTCGGTATGAGTAGAAAGTTGTGTTATTCTAGATAGCCATATTATAGGGTGAGATTTCACCAGCATGAATAGTAGAATGCTATATAGTCATCTGATTGGGCGAGATTTGGCCAGCATGAATAGCAAAATGCTAGATAGTCATGTGATTGGGTGATCATAGATTGATTTTATAAGTAGTGGATTGGCCCCCACAAAAGGTGACAAGATAAAAATAGATCAAGTGGTTTTTCCCCCACCAAGGAAAACAAGAATGCTAAGCTAAACAGATACAAATGCAAATTATGTAGATATGATAGTTCCCCCTTAGAGTGGTATGCATGAAAGATGTCATTCTAAGGAGAAGAAATGTTGTGGCATGTCAACATAGCGGGATGTTTCAGTGGAATGTCATCTTTGGTGGATGATACATAAGACCCACAACATCAACGAGGATGCAAGAGCGTAGGGGGTTCTAATTATTTGGCGTTAGAACCCATAGTAGAGATAAAGTGTGTAATAGAGTTGCAAATGGGTGTTTCATCATAATGCCAAAGTTCTCGGATTTGAAGAAGAGCACATCAAGACAAAGAGAAAATAAAAATTTGGGTCAACATGGAAGAAGGCCTAAATGCCCCCAATGCTTTACATTGTACTGGAATGTCGAAAAGCAAGATATGAAAAATAGAAGAAGTAGATAACAGATAGAAGAAGTTGTACGATAAAAAATATCTTGTATCTGAGTACCTATAAAGTAATTCAGGTCCTCCAGGAGAGCACAATAGATAAAGACACTCAACCTCTCATTTCCAAGAACCTACGGAGTAACCTAGGTCCTCTAGGAGGGAACAAATGTATGTAAAGAAAGCACGGGGAAAGACAATCATGCACACACTATGCTATAAGGTAAAGGAAGGTAGTGCCCTAAAACCCCTCAATGATTAGGTCATCGTCCTCCCAATCTTGATCATACGAGGAAGGATGGCAAGACCAAAGCGGAACCATTGCAAGGGCAGCACCAAACGCCTCACTAGTAGTGAGGGAAAGGGACGAGATTGCAGCAACATCCACGTCCACAAGCTCAAAAGAGGCAAGGGTCAACAACCGCGAGGTGAGTTCATAATAATGGTTCCCACTTTCACCCACGAAGGAAAAACGCGATGTTGGGAAAAAAATTTTGGAGGGTGTTCACTCGAACTAGGGGTGTTCGAACGAACTACCCTTTGGGGTTCGCTCGAACCCCCCACTTCGCTCGAACCCCCTCTTTCGAGCGAACCCCCTTTAACAATTATTTTTGCTGATTTTTAATTATATTGGGGGAGGGTGGTTCATTCAAACCCCCCTTCATTCAAAGATATTTAGGGGGGTTCATTCGAACCCCCTCTCATTCGAACCCCCTTTTTAACACTTCTCTGAAACTTTCTACAAAATTATGCAGATTTTTGGCCTTCAAACCTCTAGTTGAAGGCTCAAATGGAATGATCTTGACAACCCAAAATGTTTTATGGTAGTCCTCAAAGCAAGCTTTCCAATGACTATAATTAATTACATTGTGAGTTTATTATGATCTTTTTTTTAATTTTACGAAATATTGGTTTTTCAATGAACATGAACTTCTCTGTTCAATGCATTGGGAAAAATAGTAAGCTAAATCAAAAAAATTATGAAAAATATCTATGCCCTACATATTGATGTCTTATTTCTAACCAAAAAAAAAGAATTTTGATATGTATAGAACAAGTTATGTGTTCAAACATACACCTATGTCTAGATTATAATTAGTCGGACTTCAAAACTTAATAAAATGAAAAATATTCAACATATCACTAGAAAACCAACTCCATGCCCTGGATATTGATGTTACAAACCAAAATTCGAAAGAATTGAGTTTTTATCATTTATAGAAAAAAAAAGTTAATGCGTTTCGAGGGGCACATCACTCTTAAAAATGTTGTTTGCTATAAAAAAACTACTTTTTGAGGGAGATGGAAAAATAAATATATTGGGAATCTACAGAGAAGATGTTACAAATCATTAATTTACATCATCTTCAAATTCTTAATGGTTTAAAAGTTATAAGTGTCAGAAAGTGAAGATTATTTTAAAAATGTTCATCTCAATGTCAAAGTTGGCAAAAAAGTGGAAACCATTATTGTGAGTTCACCTCATGTGAAAATTGTAGATAGCGTCAAGATATCCTCTAGAGAGTCAAACAAGCATGCCTTCGTAGAGAAAGCAGTTGACTCGGTTCGAGGAGGCGAGGTAGGAGTTGGACTGCTAGCCTCGGCAAGAGGGGCAGTGACAAACTTAGGAGAAGGTGGGGCTTTCTCAACAACATAAGCAGACAAAGAGATAGGTGAGAAGCATACCTAAGCCAATTTGTGCCTATGAAACTCCAGAACGGGGCCCTGCTTGAACTTGTGTTTAGGTTGCATAGGAAACACAGGCTTCTTGTAAACTTTGGCAAGTTGGAGGAACCCGGGAAAGCTCTGATGAAGAAGTGATTGCGAAACAGAAGGGTCAAACAAAGTTACACTAGACACCACTTGCATGTGGAACATATCCAAAGGTTGGGACAATGGAGGGACATCCGAAAATGAAGTGATTTGGGGTGGCTCCAAGGAAGGAGCAATGAAGACCTGTATCCATTTAGGGGGAGGTTCATAAATAGGCCTTGAAACAACCGAAAGCAACACCAAAGATGATGTAGAGACTAGAATATTCGAAGAGATAGGATCTGATGTGACAGGAACAAGTTTTGAAGGTGCACCGCTAAACTACTAAGTAGCATCACATTCTCGAGCCATGGCCTGTCGATAGCATTTACGCTTGCGTGCACACTAATTGTGATGAAGACGAGTACTAGGAGCTGAAGCTCTAGAAGAATTAGGATCATCATGCTCCATAAAAGAGGCCTTCAAAACCTTGTCGAGGACTAGAGAAGGCCCAACCAATAGAACAAGAGGTGCAATCATGATAGGTACTAAACCAAGGGAAATTTGAAATGAAAGCAAATGGTTAATATAAGCATAAATAAGCATAAACACTCAAACAAACTTAATAAAAACCATTATACCTCCATAGATCTCCTCTTTTTCCTCAGATTGAGCGTGATGAAGTTGGAATAGCACCCTTCTCCAACCAAATTGGATTTGCTCTTGGATTGTATGTGGTTGGATCTCCAAATGTGCTCAATATGATTGATGGGAGGATGAGATGGATGGATTAATGACTAAGTGATGGATTTCTATGGATTTGGCTATAGCTTGGGTGCTTGGATGATGATTTGAACTCAAATGGGTAGCATAAACTTACTTGATTTGGATATGGATAATGAAGGAGTGGAGTCTCCAATTTATAGAAGGAGAGAGGAAATGGAGGGCTAAGATTGATTGAAGATGGAGGGTCAATATTGCATGTGAGCCCACACATGGATCAAGAGGAGTTGGCAAGACAAGTGTGGAGTCCAAGAGATATGCCATAAAGGCATTTCTTGTCTCCACACTCCTCAAGGTTCATTGGGAAGGCTTCCCAATGCACCTAGGGAAGACAAAAGGAATAAAAATATTCCTTGGAGGATGAGGAGAAGGAATTAAACATTCCCTAAAAGAAGGAGCATGAGGATTGGAGGAATAGAAAGGAATTAAAAATTCCTTGGGTGAAGGGATACCTAGAGGAATGTGAGATTTTGAAAATCTCACATTCACCTAGGAAAAGAGCATTTAAGGAAGGTGGTTGAGTGAGGGGACAAGGAATTGACTTTGTGGCTAATCATGAGGATTAGCCACTAGCAACTCATTAGAGGAGATATTAGAAGAATGATTAGGTGAGATTAGGGCAAGTGGGATTTGTAGGAGGATTTGACTAGGAGAGAGAATGAGTGCAGGTAATTAAAAATTAGAGGAATAATGGTAAGTGGGATTAAGATAACTTTTAGAAGAATTGATTAGGTTAATGATAGATTAGGAAAAGGTGATTTGTAGGAATCACTTGGGTTAATTAATTAATTAAAGGGGAGATTTAGGAATAATTAATTTTGGATACCTTAGAAGAATGGGGGAGAATTGGTTTATTAAATAAATCAATTATTGGACCATAGTGACAATATTAATTAAATTTAATTTATTTATTACTGAGGAGAACAAGGATCAACATAATAAAAAAAATTAACTATGTGAGAGAATTAAATTAATTAAAATAATTAATTTAAGTCTCTACATTTTGTACCTTTTACGCAGCGGCAAAATTTAGTGATGAGTAAAAGATAGAAGAAAAAGGCTACCCGATGTAAAGCGCGGGTGGTGTATGCCCCCTTGAGAATTTTTCGGAATTTTTTTTTTAAAATTTGGCGGAAAATTCTCGAAAAGAAGAAGGAAGGAGGAGAAATGACGAGAGGACGAGAAAGAAAGAGAGAAATGAATGAGGAAATATAAGGGGAGATAGAGGAAGGGAGAAGACGATGGGAGAGGGCTCGCGAGGGGGCCTATATAAGTCACACAGGGCCCAATTAAGGGTCATTGTCACACATAAGCATTGGAGCATTTCAAAGCCTAGAAGAAGAGAAGAGGATATGGATCGCATTCCGACACATGAGCATCGCATTGAGAGGCTTCGCTGCTACGAGAGAGCTGCCTGCTATGGACCACCGGTATGTACCGCTAACCTCCTCTTTGATTTGATAGGTTTAGGTTATATCTAGAGTTAGAAATAGGCTAAGAAGTCTGACAACGTAGACATGTTGATTGTCATTTCGACGTGCACACCCCTAGGGTAGCACGAGCATTGGCGAATAGCGCCAGCGCTTGCGGGGCAATAGGGATCTTAAGGGGTTTTAAGGTAGGAAAACATATTTGGCGCGAGCACTTGTGCTAGGCTAGGTTAGGGCTAGGTTGGGGGGGGAAAGAGGGCACGTGGTGTGAGTGCCCATGCTGATCAGAGCTAAGGACCCAAATCTGGGATGCTTTATCACATGTGACTGTGGCATAGCACGAGCGCCATGGGTTTGGCATGAGCACTGAATGAATCAGCGCAAGCACAAGGAGGGGAAGGAGATGAAGAATTTGATAAGTAAAGGCAAATAAAATGGCTTAGTTGGGGATCATGAATGCCTCGGGATAGAATAGGGAGAAGAATGTTATGAGATAATGAAGTGGTTGCATGGATGTAGGCTGATTTGGGATCGTTGGCATCGAGGGAGCACTAGATGACAACCATGAGACTCTACAGGCAGCTGAGGACGGATGAGCTAGATATACTAGCCGCAGTAGGATTGCATTTTGTCGGTCAATGACTGAGTATTCAAGCACATACTGTTATGATGACCGCGCTAGTAGAGAGATGGGACAACAAGACTTGTACTTTCCATCAGCCCATAGGAGAGATGACAATGACTTTGTTAGATGTATGGAGGATATTGAAGATCCCCATTCGCAGTGTCATCCCTGAGTACCAACTAGGTGCGGAAAATTTCTACCTTCGGGAGATTTGTGAGTATGATGCACTACCCATGTTAAACAAGAGTAAGATGCATCTAGGTAGGGCGATGGAGATCCCACACATTCCTCGCCTAGTACTTGTGATCTGAGTAGACGGATGATACCTGGTCTGAGAGGGCATGGATTTCCTATCGGATGGAGCCGTTGTGTCTACTACATGATACAAGAATGCACAGAGTATGCTTGGGGAGCAGCGATGTTGGCTCAACTTTATCAAGATATGCATCTTGTAGTATACATGGACTATGTCAGTCTATCTACAAGGGTCACCCTTCTACACATATGGGCATGGGAGCACCTCGCAATGACATGACCACTTGGTATACAGGACAGACAATCTCGACGACCTTATATCGATAGATACAGGGGCCTTCTACACTATACATAGATAGGAGCTATCTAGTTTTGACCTCGCATTTTCGATGAGCTCATGGAGTTTACATGGCAACCATTTTTGGATTGTGAGAGATGGAGGAAGGATTGGCAGCTGCACTGGGTTGGTGTAGAGATGTGGCTCTTTAGTCGGTTAGTGTAAATTATGGAGTACTACGCACCTTTCAGAGTAGCTCGGTAGTTCGGTTTGGTGCAGAATATAGTGGGGGACATACCATTATACCCTCGGATGACTCGGGAGGTTGGGAGATGGGGGTAGGTAGTGAGTTCACTAGAGGGGAGGACCAGCTTTCAGATGGAAACCTAGCTAGTGTGGGATGAGCGGAGGGGAGCAAGGGAGGATCCTGGGGATGACCAGAGGATACAGGAGCTGGTGGGAGGTGCACCTACCAATGCGTTTGAATATTCCTAGATTTTTGGAGGATGATTAGCTACAACTAGCAGTCGATGAGGTGGTTAGAGGAGAGGAGGTTGCACCTGGAGACAAGGTTTTGGCAGGAGGAGGCAGAGGTGTTGTGAGACAATAGAGGGGGGTGGTATGAGGGAGAGATCTAGAGACAACCTAGGTACATGCAGCAACAATAGTGATAGGGGACGCAGTTGGGGGAGGAGGGGATGGGATGGGTGAGGCGATGCCTATGGAAATACTAGAGGTACAGGTATAGGGTGCAGGAGAAGAGGGTAGAAGAGGGGTATCACAGGCAGATTTTGGCAAACTTGCACTAGAGGGATGCTACTAGGGCGAGGCTACACTAGCTCAAGGAGGAGGTGCAAATTGAGAGGGCAAGGAGGGAGATCCTAGAGGCAGAGGTGGAGAGGCTACACCAAGAGGTCAGCGATTTGACTAAGAGCCTCTAAACAGCCAGGACAGAGGTAGATGACCTGTAGATGGACAAGGAGGAGTCAAAGAGGATGTTGGAGGAGGCTAGGTCAAAGAATACCATTGGGGAGTTGTAGGATTCTTTACGGCAATAGGATGAGGAGCTAGAGGTGTTATGAGCTAGAGTTCATAGGGCAGAGGCAAATGTTACTCGCCTGTGGGGGGAGAGGGACACAACACGACAGATGTTGGTCCCTGCAGGGCTTGGATAGATGTACTTGGATATGATGCAGCAGAAGGAGAGGGAAGAGAGGGAAGGACGAGAGGTTTCCTATTACAGAGGATTATACCATGGGGTGGTACCAGCAGACTAGAGAGAGGCCTCGTACACCAAGAGTGTATGCTTCCATAGGACCCACAGCCAGTGTCCCACACAGAGTCAACAAACAAATTGATCGGTTGGTTTCAGACCACCTAGGATAGGAAGAGTAGGGGGATCCTGAGGAGGAGGAGGTGATGAGGAGGGGGCTAGGGAGACAGGCGGAGAGAGCTAGGTCCATTTTGACTTATGTGTTATTTTTGTCCCTTTGGGGTGATCATTGTATCATGACTGACATATTCATTATATATATATATATATATATTGTGTCGACTTGAATTTCATCCTCAGAATGTTACCTACAATAAGTTAGTTTCACAAAATACTAATGGAAATGCTACAGGAAATCCAAACTCAACCAATGAAACTGCATGAAATACATATAAAATAAAATATTAATATTACCTTCATGGCTTATGTCTCATTGTGTCCTAACTCCACTGTTCTTGGTTGCAGATGGTGTGCTCTCAAACAATGCATTGATGGCTTCCAAGATGACATATGGAGAATGGACTGATAACTTGTAGTTAACTGATACTATGATATGCAATACTACATGATTATGCTAAATGATTATGCTAAAATGCTATATGATATTTGCTATTTGCTATTTGCTTCAAGATTAAAACTCACTGATGCATATGATTAATTTGAAGGCTAACTCTCTCTCAACTGAAGCTCTTGATTTTATAGACCTTGAGAGGATGAGATGATGTGGCTTAGATCAACGGTCATGATCAGCTCTGTAGATTTGAATGGTTATGAGTAAGGGTGAAGGTTGAGAGAAAGGGGGAAGGAGAAGAGAAGTGTCACTCATCTCACCTTGACTAGGTTGTTGACTGAGAGAATCTAGGGATGGTTAGAGAAGATTTAGGCATGAGAGGACAAGTGGACTCAAGTCCTTCCTAAGATGTAGGGGGTGTTGGAGAGAATATAGGAAATGGTTATGAAATATGTGTACATACACAATATTCATTAAGTTTGGAGGTTGAAGATAAATGATGAATTAATATTTAAGAAATATTAATTTCCTTAGCCACATGTTTGATGAGTTGGCAAAGGGAAGATGAAGTGGAGATGGAGGGTGAGTTGGAAAAGGGATTAAATAATTTTGAGAATTATTTAATATTTGAGACTATAGGATAGGAGAATAACCATTCAATATTAGAATGTTTAATTGATTGGAGGAGATAATTAAATATTAGATATTTAATTAACTTGGTTAAAAGGATAATTAAATATTAGATATTTAATTATTTTAGAGGAATAGAATAGATGAATTAATTAATAAAATATTAACTAATAGAAAGACACGGAATGAATTAAATAAATTAATCTTTTCAAATTAACTATTTAATAGAAGAAAAATTATTAAATAAATATAAAATATTTATTTAATTGCTCATAGCCAATTTTTATGTGTATACATATATGATTTATGCGGCGGTTATACATGTACTTTGTTATGGACATTATTCGTTATGATGTGATGTATGGATGATGATTATAGATGTATTGTGCTGACCTATTTGTGATGGAGGATGGATGCTTATATACATCTATGATTATGATTTTCTAATGACATGTTGATGGATGTAGGATGGATATGCATGCATGTGTTTATGATATGTTACTGACTCTTTGATGGATGCATATGTTTTTGAGATTTTATGATGCGTTTATATATATACTTGTATGATGTTTGAGATTTTTCTGATGATTTATGGATGCATAATGCAATGGATATGTAATGTAATAAGAAAAGTGAATATGTAATGTAATGGATATGTAATGTAATAAGAAAAGTGGATATGTAATGAAATGGATAATGCAACAAAATTTAAAACCTAAATGATGAAACACAATTTGGATGCAAACTAAACGATAAAAATGCAACATAATTTAAAATGCAATCGAAGTGATGGATAAAAATTTGGGATGCAACCTTAATGAATAGCAAAGTTTGATGTGCACGTTAAATGAATAACAAGATTTGAGATGCAACCTAAATGATTAATTCAATAGATAAAAATACACCTATATGAATAATGAAAAATTTATTTGTGAATATGTCAATCATAATATAATGACCTTAAAATAGGATAGAAGAAATATGAGGAACATTGATACAAAGTTGTGGATACGTGCAAGGAAACCCTCGAGCACATTGATAGAACGTTGTGGATACATGCAAGGAAACCCTCAAGCACATAGATATCCCTTGTACATGACAAGGTAAGTGTTGATAAACACTAGTACCAGGTTGTCGGTTCGTACAAGAGAGATCCGATACATGCCATACCATGAAACATGCCCCAATATACACCCATCGCAAACATACCTTGATATGGAGGATCCAGGCAATCGTAGATAGGAGTAGTTGTAGGGAAAAAGATGCAAGCCAAAAATGAAAATCCCAAAAATCAAGCAAGTCACCCATACATGACCAACTGTCATCTCTTGCCAAGAGTAGGATTAGGATAAAAGATTAAACTACTAGGTGAGGGAAGGATTCATCCCAAGGGAAAAGGATAAGGAAGATAAAATTTGACTAGGAAATTGGCTAGATGACCATGAGGACTATCCTATGTACGTAGGACTAAAATCAAGACTTGATGAAGCTCACATGGAGACACAAGCTCAGGAAGTGGGACAAAGTGCAGTTTGATTGGGGGAAAGCTCATATTAATGGGTTTTATCCTTATTCACAATTCAAGCAAAGACTTATCATCATGCAAGTGATCGTTTTGTGGAACGTGGCTGAGTGAGCGGGTGATGAACGTTATGGTAGGAGGATTGGGCGGTAGCGAACATGGATATCTGATGGGTAGGAAATGGGGAGCGAGTTTGACTCGATAGACAATGGATTCAAATTATTTACCTTGACACCTGCACGCAGGTTTTCACCAAGGTACTTGCCCATAGCGCCATAGAGTGGTTTTCACTGATGGACGAATTGATTTTTCTTTACTTTTATGCTTTTTCCATTTTTTTTGTGTCACAAGATGCCTGTTTACCAGGTTTTCACCAGAGTGACGATATTTTTTCAGGATCTTTTTCTCATTTTTTATTTATTTTTTGTATTTTCTTGATTTTTTTATTTTTTTGAGATTTTAAGACAATTGGTGTCCTTATGAGGACTAGGGATAGAATCTCTTCAAGTGCATGATGTTCATTGACTCATCCAAGGGATCTCCTTCAGGAGTAGCCAACTTATACGCCCCTGACCCATACTTTGTTGTGATCACATAAGGTCCAAGCCAATTAGGCTCAAACTTGCCTTTCTTTTCTCTTTCTTGAAGGTTTCTCTAATTTTCCATAAGGAAAAGATCACCAACGTCAAGTTCTCGAGTTCTGACTTTCTTGTTGTAACTCAAGCATAGGTGATTTTGATATACCCGAAGATGATTTAATCCCTTGAGGCGCCTTTCATCCAACAATTGTATCTCTTGCAACCTAGCAACTTTGTATTCCTCATCCGAGAGGATGTTCTGCAGTGACACCCTTAGGGAGGGGATCTCGATCTCAAGAGGAAGGACAACTTCAGAGCCAAAGATGAGGGAATATAGAGTGGCGCATGTGGGTGTGCGGATGGAAGTGTGGTAAGCCCATAAAGAAGGATGGAGTTGGAGGTGCCAATCATGACCAACTTCATTAACTGTCCTTTTAATAATTTTGATTAAGGTTTTATTAGAAGCCTCAACTTGGTCGGCACCTTGTGGGTAATAGGGGGTGGAGAAGCTGTGTTGGATATCAAACTTCTGACAAAGCTCTTTAACATCCCAATTTTTGAAAGGTCTGCCATTATATGTGATGATAATTTTGAGAATATCATATCGGAAGGTCAAGTAGTTGAGGATGAATTTAGAGATTTGTTTACTAGTGGTGAAGGTAAGAGGAATAGCCTCCACCCACTTGGTGAATTATTTAGTGGCGATGATGATGAATTTGTGACCATTGGAGGATGTAGGGTGGATTTTCCTAATGAGATCGAGGCCCCACTGTGAGAAGGGCCAAGGTGTGATAAAAGGTTGCAGATCTTGTGATGGAGCATGGATCTTATCGCCATATTTCTGACAATGGATACATTTCTTGACATAATTGTATGCATCCACTTCTATTGTAGGCTAGTAGTATCTCGTGTGCAAGAGCTTCTTAGCCAAAGTGAGACCACTTGAGTGTTCCCCATAGATACCTTCATGCACTTCACGTAGTGCCCATTCAGCCTCTTATTTGTCTAAAAACCTTAGGAGGGAACCATGAAAATGGTTTCTAAATATGGTGTCTCCAAGGATAGTATAACAGGCACATCGGTGGATAAAGATTTTTTATTGGGTTTTGGTGAGATACGGGGGAATGGTGTTGTCTCTTATGTAAGTGGAGGTCTCTTGATATTAGGGAGATTTAGGACCAACGAGTACGCACACCATTTCAGACTCTAGTAGGTCATATGTCAGTATGAAGAGTTTCTCAACCAAAAAATTGCATTTTTGACTATGTGTCGGCATCTGGAGGAGGGAACCAATAGTGGCCATTGCATCTGCAGCTCTATTGTTAGTATGTGGAATCTGATCAAACTTAATTTATGTAAAATGCTTCTTGAGGTCTTCAACCATACTACGATAAGAAAGAAGCTTGTCATCTTTTGTTTGATACTCATCATTGACTTGTTTAATGACAAGTTGGGAATCACCATAGACATGTGGTTCTAATATCTTCCATTGGATAGCTAGGCATAGGTCAATGATTAGTGCTTCATACTATGTGATGTTGTTGGTGCATGCAAAGCCTATCTAGTATGAATTAGGGATGCAATCTCCTTGGGGTGTGATCAACAATATTCCTACCCCCGAATTATTTTGGGTGCAAGAACCATTAAAATATAACTTGCATGTAGAGGATGTAGTGACAGTCATTATGAATTCATCTGGAAATTCTATGAGGATCGAGTGATCACTTGGAAGCAGAGCATTGGCCAGTTGGTCTGCTATTACCTATCCTTTGATTTCTTTTCTATCCACATATTTGATGTCAAATTCAGTTAACATGACCCATTTAGGAGTTCTGCTACTGAGAGCAGCCTTTGACAAGAGGTACTTGAGAGGGTCGATTTTAACAATCAATTTTGTTTTATTGTTAAGAATGTAGTGTTGGAGCTTTTGTGTACTAAAGAAAAGTGCTAAGCATGCTCTTTCAATAGGGGTATAATTGAGTTCATACCCTACTAGTGTGCGACTGATGTAGTATATAGCATGCTCTTTTCCTTGATCATCTGTTTGTGCCAACAATGCCCCCAATGCCACTGCAATAGCAGATATGTACAAAAGAAGTGGCTTCGCTGGAATATGAGGCATAAGAACTAGAGGCAATGCAAGATATTCTTTAAGTTTCTCAAAATCCTTTTGACATGGGTAGTCCCATTTGAATTCGGTATCCTTGCATAATAGGTGAGCAAATGGGTGACATTTGTCTACAAGTTGTGAGATGAAGCATCTGATAGATTCGACCTTTCCTTGGAGACTGCGTAGTTGTCTAAGGGACTTTGGGGGAGGCATTTCCATGATATCTTTCACCTTTGAAGGATCAACCTCTATGCCTCTGCGCAAAAAAATGAAGCTTAACGGTTTCCCTACTGTGACACCAAAGACACATTTCTTGGGATTTAGGTGCAATTTGTATTTTTCCAATCTCTCAAAGATTTCCCTTAGGATAGGGATGTGCTCATGTCTTGTCTTGTATTTTTCTAGAAGATCATCCACATAATCCTCCATGATTTTGTGCAAAAGTTCATGCAAAATTGTTGTCATTGCTTGTTGATATGTAGCTCTGGCGTTCTTGAGACCAAAAGGCATGACCCGGTAACAAAAAGTGCCCCTTGGTGTTGTGAATTTTGTTTTGTGTTGGTCTTCCTCTGCGATCTTGATATGATTGTATCTGGAGAATCCGTCCATAAGTGATAACATTTTTTGTCTTGTTGTGAGGTCTACAATCATGTCTATGTTGGGGAGTGGGAAACCATCCTTAGGGCAGGCTTTATTCAAATCTCAAAAATCTGTGCAAATGTTGATGCCCCCAGTAGCTTTGCCGATAGGTAGAACGTTTGATACCCACTCAAGATAGTCTATTGTTTTTATGAATCCAGCATCCAACATCTTTTGTAGTTTTGTTTTGATGAGGAGTGAAATGTGTGGCTGCATCTTGCGCAACTTCTACTTTATTGGTTTGGCATATGAACCAACAACAAGATTGTGAACTACCAAGTTGAGATTTAGGCCTAGCATATCAACATATGACCAGGAAAAATTGATCTTTGTTTCTCTGAGAAAATTGATAAAGTCCTGTCTCTCTTGATCCGTCAAGGACTTGGCAATGAGCACTTGGCAATGAGCACGTTCTTTGGAATGTCTTCGGTGCCCATATTGATAATGTTTATTTCCTCTATTAGCAAAGTTGACCTATCCTGTTGAGGAGGAAAAATGGTAGGGAGGTCAAGTCCCTCATCCTCAAGTGCCTGATCTAGTTTTTCACTTTCGGATACGCCATTTGTTTTTACTTTTTCCTCATCCAAAGGTGCCTCAGAGAGGTTTTCACCTAGGGAATCATGATTTTTCTTTTTATTATCTTTTTTGCGACTAAGGGCATTGACCTAACTACCAAAGTATCATTTTTCATGTAATTGAATCCCATGAACTCTGTTGCAGTTTTCTAAATTGTGCATAGTCAAGAGAGTCATGAGAGCATTGTCGTCGGTGTAGATGTCTAAAGCGGGTTTGTCTTGTTGGTCCCAATCTATAAGCTCAGGGTGAATGAGTTGTAGTTCGTGCGGTGTGGAAGGGGTTATGGGGGTGATGGTGTTGACGTGGGTGTGAAAGAAGATGTCAGCTTTGTATTCAAAAGGAATTTCATGGAACTTCTCTTCATCAGAGTCTTTGACATACAAAGAAGGACTTGAAGGGGCACCAATGATAGTGATCTTAGGCACTAGAGTATAACCCAAGCCCATGTTATACTTGTATGAGATGGGATTTATTGGTGCTTTGATTCCTTTCTCTTCTGGCCCCAGGTCGTGTTCTTTATAGCACATCTTCTCCACTATGGCTGATTCTTTTGGGTACATCTTCTTGGGTTTTTTTTTTGTATCTTCATCTTCTTCCTGGTACAACCACGAAGAAACATTTGTCTCTAGACTTTCCTCATCAAGTGGACCCCATTGTTTGAAGGTAGTGTCCTTGCATTGTATAACATGTTTCTAATCTTTTTTATTTTCTTTGGGCTTACCAAATGACTTGGGAGACAAGGAGAGATTGCCTATTAATAAGACATCCTCAAGTTTGTATTCTCCATAACCATTGTCCAAGATCTTGACTTTGGGCTCTGTTTGAGATGAGGTGGAGGTGACTTTAGATGCATCAGATGGGGGAGTTGGAGAGGGTCTATTTAATGAGAAATGATATGGATGCATCCCCTCTAAGAGATTGCAGTATTGAAAGGGTTGTGGATCAACTTTGACAACGATCTCTTTGCCATTGAAGGGGAATTTGATGCATTGATGATAAGTGGAAGGAACGATTTGAAGGGAAGGAATTCAGGGGCATCCGAGGAGGACTTGGAAAGGGGTCTAAATTGTAACAGAGCCTACTTGAAGAGGCAAAGTGATCATTCATTTAGAAACCCTTTCTGCATCATAGGCTTTGATTGTGATTCTTCCTTACATATTCACCAGGTCCTCAGAAAGCCCCAATTGCTTTATTAACTTATATGTACAAAAATTGAGTTTGGATCCACCGTCTAGAAAAATGCGTTTAACCTTGTGTTTTTGGATAAGGACCTCAATATGCAATGGTTTTTTATGGTCCTCATCTGTGGGATCATCATTGGAAGTGAAAACAAGGTGTTGCTCGACAGCGAGATTTCCAATGAGGGTTTGGAATTGGGCAACATTAATGTTGTCGGGGACACGCGACTCGAGGAGGGCTTGTTCCAAAATCTCCTTATGGACATGAGAGGTCTTGAGGAGCTCTAAGATGGAGATCTGTGTGGGGGTCTTCCCAAGATGATCAAGGAGATCATATCGACGGGTGGATGACATGGGGACAGGTTCGACGAAGGAGGGACTCCTTGGACATTTATTCTCCCTTGATAGGTAGTTACATTGCAGTCATTCTGAGAGTGGGAAGGGGAAAGTGTGGCACCTTGAATGACTGTCTTGGTAGGGTTAGGTCTTCTTGCTGGTTGAGAGTGAAATCACCTTGGATAGTGATCCTAAGTCTTCTTTGGGAAGGGGGAGGGTTAGCTCCTTGGACAACGATGACATTAACATGGTTATCTACAAGCTCATTGAGACCCACTAAAAAGTCAAAGCCTGTTATGTGATTGGTGTAATCGTAGTTCATGGTATTAGATGATGATCCCTTGTCTTTGTCACGCTTTGGGAAAGGTCCCTGATACATCTTGAGTTTGTCATTGTTATTACTAGGTTTTGTTGTCGCTACTTCAATATCACCCTTATCAGTGAGGTCTTGTATGTAGATCTTCAGCTTCATATACTTTTGTATACCATGCCCATTGATACGATGATATTCACAATACTCATTCTCATTGTACCACCCAAGTTTGGGTTGATTAGGATCAAATGAGCGAGTTATTGGAAAAATGACCGTACCCACTTGGACAAGCTTTTGGAACACAACCTCAATGGGCTCGGCAAGAGGAGTATAGTCTCTTGGAGTCCTATTGTTGGATCGGGGTGGTCCCCCTTGAATTGAAACATTATTGGGAGGATTTTGAGATTGATTTTGATTGTTTTGATGAGTATTGAATTGGCAATTAGTGGTGGTGGGCTTTGGAGGAGCAGCCATGGTTTGAACCCTCTTTGCATCAGTAACACCATCGTTGACTACATTCTTGTTCTTAGACCAAAATTTTGGTTTGTCATTATGATAAGAGGAGGAATTATGACTTGATTTTTTATAATGCTTTAGGGTACCATCCTCTAAAAAGACACGTTCAAGAGCTAGGCCCTTATCAGTCAACTTCTGGAAAGAATTTATGCATTGAGATGTCAAGGGTTTTGACAATTTGGGAACCAATTTTTTTTGAAATAATTCAATTTGATGTTGTTCTGGCATATCCCACTAAAATTTCTTGATAAGGTGTCGCCACCTTTGCAAGAAGTTAGCAAAAGTTTTTTTAGGTCTATATTTCATGTTACAAAGGTCCATCATAGAAACATCGTAGAAACATCGTTGACAATGTTATAGGCATAGTGGGCCATGAACTTTTCTACTAATTCCAGGAAGGAGGTGATAGAACCTTGAGGCAAGGATGAGAACCATGCAAGAGAGTCTCCCCTAAGACCCTTAGGAAAGAGCCTATGAAGATATAAATCGCTATAGGAGACTTCTTGGCATAAGATATGAAACTCATGGACATGGTCTCAGGGGTCCTCTTGGCCCTTATACTTCATGAACTTAGGCATCTCAAACCCTAGTGGGTAAGGTGCGATGGATATTGACGAGTCATAAGGACAAGGACACAATTCCTCAAACAAATAAGGTTTTCTCTTGTTATTCCCTTCCTTCATGTTCTTGATGATGTTTTTCATGTCTTGGATTTCCTTGATGATATCTTGTCACAGATTGATGTAGAGCATCTATCACAAACCATAAAACCTTCATTCAAGGGTATTACTAACCCAAAACTAATACAAGACCTGAAACTTGAATCAAGAGGCATATAAAAAGATCAACCACTCTTCTCAACTCCAAACCAATTTAAAAGGTTATATGCCATCCCTACAGACCTTTATTCAATATTTCATATCATAACATTCACCAAAACATGAGAGAACAAATTCTTTATTGCCATGGAATAACCTACTTCAGGGTTTCATCCTTTAAAAATTGTTTTTATTGAGACATGGACCAGCTAGGACTCAAACCTAGGACCTTCCATACGCTGTTGGAGTGCTCTACCACTGAGCTACTGGCCCCTCTTGGACCAATCCATCATCGGTCCGAGTGTGGCTTATTTCCAACACCAACACCCCCCCTTAAGCCACACCTCTCATGTGCTTGGGACTCCTAGCCTGGACTTGGCTTTGATACCATGTTGAGACATGGACCAACTAAGACTCAAACCTAGGACCTTCCATACATTGCTGGAGTGCTCTACCACTGAGCTACTGGCCCCTCTTGGACCAGTCCATCGTCGGTCCAGGTGTGGCTTATTTCCAACACCAACACTTGATGAGATAAACATATTTGAAAAATAGAAACATAGATCTTTCCATCCATATATTATAGTCCTCATTTTGAGGCCAACCAAGGGCTATGCAATGGCATATTTTAGACTGAAAATTCTAAAAAAACTGAATTCTCCAACCCTCTCCAACCTCCAAATTAAACTTCACAGGCCTGAGCTCTGATACCATGTTGATTTTCCTAGGTTTTATTGGATGTATTTGAATGTAAATATCTAATTCAATATTATACATAGAATTCCAAGAATGTAAGTATCAGATTTTGTTAGATATATACATTAAAATACATCCAATAAAACCTGGGAAAATCAATAGTTTTCACCAAAATAATCATAAATTATTCAGTTCTTAACCAAATTAAGTCAGGAAAAAAGCACTGGAAAGATGATTCAGAGACATTTCCAATAAATATATTATTTCTTCATTATTATTCCTCATGTGTCCATACCAAATGCTGCAACCAGATTGTTGCTGCCTTCACCAATATGCTTTTCACCATGAACTGTAATAAACAGTCATCAATAACTTTTTAAATATTGATCATAAATAAAATCTCTCCTATCAGACTTTATATTACTTAGTTACACAACTTCTCTCAAATGTATAGCCTGATCCAACAGTTAAATAAAAATTTATGAGGACATTTCCAAAATGGGTAACCCTTGGCAAGGTTTTGACAATTTTTGTAAAAACAAACATATCTTGCCAAATACTCCACAAAAATGCATAAGAATGGATTCATTTGAAAGATAATTCATAAATATATCATTAAATAACATCTACATATAAAAATTACACCAAATATGATCCTCCATGGATCTATGACAGTCATAGATTCCTTAAAACCTTATGACAATTTGAGGGTTTGATGGATAATCTTTGTCAAATCCCCTCCAAACTGCTCTACCCCCTTGATTTATACCAAAAATGGTTTTATAAACCATTTACAACTCCTTCCTAACTACTCTAACCACTTCATGACCAATGGATTTCATTCTTACACTTTTGTTGCACTTTTTTGCAATGTTGCAACTTTGCATTTTTTACAATTTTTGCATTTTTGACATAAATTACGCTAACCCTTACATGGACACTTTTAACACATCAAGATGGACCAAATATGATATCTTTGGAAAAAATGGCTCGTTTATCCTTACATATTATGATTCAATAGACTCAAATAACCTTAATACATTATGAATGACTCAAATACAATAAAATTACTCATATTATGACTTTTGACCTCCTGGTATGCTTGTGTGCTTAGGTGCCTCTGTGCCATACTCCCAACCTTGAAAATTTTCCAAGTTCTTTGGAAACATAGGTACAATGACCTGAAAGAAAAAATTTGAGTGAAATTTTCACCTTTGTCTTCATCTTTACCTCTTTATGCCTTTGTATGTTGTTGATTCCTTCTTAAACAATCTCTTTGTGACTCCTACCAATGGAGTTTGTAGTGGCTGCCATCCAAGTGCTTTTACCAACCATAAGTACACCTCTCCATGCTACATCGCCTTACCAACAACCTATGTGCCTCACCTAGGATTTCTCCTCTTTGCCTCTCTCCCTAGTCTTTTGTCAATCAATGGACCATCCCATGGCCCTAGACCATCCCTTTGGCCCTTGATAGACCTTCCTTGCCTACCCACACACAACACCAACTTCCTCTTACAGCTAGATGGACAAGCACCTGCAACCAAAACTCATCCATAACATAAAAAACAAACATCTCTCTTAGACTAGATCTTTTACTAGGCTGTGATACCAATTTGATGCAGAGCATCTATCACAAACCATAAAACCTTCATTCAAGGGTATTACTGACCCAAAACTAATACAAGACCTTAAACTTGAATCAAGAGGCATATAAAAAGATCAACCACTCTTCTCAACTCCAAACCAATTTCAAAGGTTATATTCCATCCCTACAGACCTTCATTCAAGATTTCAGATCATAACATTCACCACAACATGAGAGAATTTTTTTTTTATTGCCATGGAATACCCTAGTTTAGGGTTTCATCCTTCAAAACCTATTTTCACCAAAATAATCATAAATTATTCAAATCTTAACCAAATTAAGTCAGATAAAAATTAATAGAAATATGATTCAAATACCTTTCCAACACATATATCCTTTCTTCATTATTATTCCTCATGTGTCCATACCAAACATTGCAACCGGACGGTTGCTGCCTTCACCAATTTGCTTTTCACCTTGAACTGTAACAAATAGTCATCAATAACTTTTTAAATATTGATCATAAAGATAATATCTCCAGTCAAAATTTATATTAATGAGGTAAAAAAACTCTCTCAAATTTATAGCCCGATCCAATGGTTAAATAAAAAGTTAAGAGGATTTTTCCAAAACGGGTAACCCTTGGCAGGGTTTTGACATTTTTTTAAAAAACAAACATATCTTGCCAAATACTCCACAAAAATGCATAAGAAAGGATTCATCTAAAAGATAATTCATAAATATATATTAAAAAATATCTACATATAAAAATTACAACAATGTGAGCCTCCATGGATCTATGACAGTCATAGATTCCTTAAAACCTTATGATAGTTTGAGGGGTTGATGGATAATCTTTGTCAAATCCCCTCCAAATTGCTCTACCCCCTTGATTTTGACCAAACATGGTTTTATAAACCATTTAAAACTCACTCCTAACTACTCTAACCACCTCATGACCAATGGATTTCATTCTTACACTTTTGTTGCACTTTTTGGCAATGTTGCAACTTTGCAATTTTTACAATTTTTGCATTTTTGACAGAAATGACTCTAACCCTTACATGGACACTTTTAACACTTCAAGATGGACCAAATATGATATATTTGGACAAAATGTCTCATTTATCCTTACATATTATGCTTCAATGGACTCAAATAACCTTAATACATTATGAATGACTCAAATACAATAAAATTGCTCATATTATGACTTTTGACCTCCTCGTATGCTTGTGTGTTGAGGTGTCTCTGCACCATAGATTTTGGACATGATGGATTGTGATTGCCCCTAATATCAGATGATTCATGGAAGGTGCACCACCACCACTAATATATTGATATGATGAAGAAGCGAGAATGTGAGATATGATGATTGATGTCACAGGGACTTGAGTGACAATTTGTTGCGACCCATGAATTGTTGTGATGGGAGGAAGTGAAGCGTGAATGAAATTAGCAATATTATTGAGAGGAATAGAGGATTGTGGAATAGAGACATGTGATCAGGTAGAAGAAGATGGTATAGAAGCATGTTGGAGAATAGATGAGATCGGATTTAATATTGGCATGGATGCTAAGAAGGAAGAAGGTGGGGTGGAGACCACAAGGATGGATACCGCAGGCGCTATTGATTGGGGTTGAATGATAGGCGGGGGTGTGATTGGTTGAGGTTGAAGAATAGGTGTGACAATGTGAGCAGGAGCAAGGTCTCCTTATGGTTGTTGATCAAGAATGGATCTATCAAAATTAGGGGGAAGGTGAGCTCCATTTTCAATAACAGTCTTTTGGAGACCACTAGGATTATGTCAGATGAATTTCTCCATCATTTCTTGATTGTATGAATTTTCTAGAAATGTTCGCACTTTCAGAGAGAGGTCATCTTGATCAACCATGTTAGGGTCCCCTTGTGGTTGGGGATCTTGGATGTCGGGCTGTACACTTTGCGTAGGATCTTGGGTAGGGTATTGATATAGGACACTAATGTCTGGCATGCCATATTGTTGTTCGGCCATCTTTTTCTTTTGGGATTGAGTTGATGAATAATGATGAACAGTACATACCCAACAGGTACATGGAAACCCAAATGGGAAAACCCACGGTGGGGATGAATACCCACAAGTTGTTCTTAAACTCTTCTGAAGTTTTCTCTATTAGGAGCCTAGTCGGATTAAAGACTTTACAATAGGTTCTGCTAGGAACCGATCCTGCTAGGGGTCACCAGGTTAAGGGATGGCAAAATACCCAGTTAGAGGTTAAAACCTTGTTAAAGGTTACCTCGCAAGAGGATTTGAAGACCTCAATGATTTTGAGTCACCCTATTAAAGGATTTAGAAAAAGCCTGTTAAAGCTACCCGGTAAAGGGATTTTCCAATTGTTGAAATGGTTAGAAGTCAACAGATAATATACTGATCTAATAACAACACTCAATGCTAAGGCAGATCCACTTTAGTTCCTCTACATGTGCAATCACACTCTGCAAATCTCTACTCACTTCTCTGGTCTGGCAAGAATCACCTCACATACATTCATTTTCCAACAACTTCAAATGAAAATCATCATCAACCTTATAGACAACAATTAGGTCAGTGGCCAAAACCTAAAACCCTAAGCATCTAGGTTAACAATATAGTCAGTCCAATCCTGGCCATTTAATCACATTACATAGGGTAAAACAATCTTGAACAAATCTCAAGATGTTCTGCATCGTTCGTTCTTCATCACTTCTAGAAGTTGATAACCCATCACGCGCTCTCCACTGTTTACTAAGATTTTGCACATTCCCGAGGTGGATAGAATCAATCTTCTCATGCAAGATCCTCAAGGAAATCCTTCATGCACACAAGGTTGATGTGGAAACATGCTTAGATCTTCATTTCAATGCTAACTCATCATAGGATGTCGTCGGTCGAATCACATAGACTTGGAATGCATCAATCGAAAACCCTGAAGCTGAGACTACCAATCGGTAGTCATATTAAGTGAAACCCTGATACAAACTTTGCATATACCGGTTCACTTGCCAGTTTAATTCAACATACTGGTTCACACTTCATGATACCAGTTCACTTGCTAGTTTACCTACTTCAACATACCGGTTCACACTTCAGCATATTGACATCAATGACAACATACATTATCATCATGTCATCAAATTATGCACATATGCCAACAATCTATCCTTTTGGCATTGATGACAATACACAAAGATATCTCTACATCTTCTTCCATATTATATGTCTTTAATACTACAGTTAATCATATCTGCTTCACATCTTCTCCCCCTTTGACAACAATGCCAAAGTGGAGGCAAAAGCTTTCATGTTCCACTATGCTGCTCCCCTAGAGGAGTAGCATCCTTCAACACATCAATCCTAAAAAAGATTTGACAATGCAATATCTGACTGATGTGGAGCACATACCTTTAGCTCACCTCTTGAAGGGAAATACCCCTAATTCACCTTTTAAATAGGTAAATGTAGCCTTCTATAGAGGCTTGGTGAATATATCTGCTAACTACTCCTTACTGGAAACATGTTCCAATACAACCTCTTTGCTTTGAACTTTCTCCCTTAAGAAATGACACTTGAGCTCAAAGTGCTTGGTTCTAGCATGCAATATCAAATTATTGGAAATATTGATTGCACTTGTGTTATCACAAAATATACTCACCGGTTCAGATATAGGGACTTTGAAACCACTTAATACATGCTTCATCCAAATTGTCTGAGTACAGTTCATAAATGCTACTACATATTCTGCTTCTGTTGTGGAGTGAGAGATACAACTCTGCTTCTTGCTCATCCATGAGACTAGTCTACCACCGAGAAAGAATGCACCACCGATTGTGCTCCTTCGGTAGTCCACATTACCAGCCCAATCGGCATTGGTAAACACTTTGAGATTGAAATCATTACTGTATAGATACCACAATTCATAATCTATAGTTCCCTTCAGATATTTAAGAATCCGCTTGACTGCTACCAAGTGGGATTCTCTTGGACTTTTCTAAAAACGTGCAGTGATGCCCACTACATGTGCAATGTCTAGTCCATTGTGTACTACATAGTGCAATTTACCAATCATTGACCGATGTTCCTTCTCATTCACCAACGCTGAATCATCTTCTTTTGACAATTTACAACTGGTCTACATCGGTGTACCAACTGGTTTGTTGTCTTCCATGCCAAAGGTCTTCACACCTCTTTGACATACTTGGACTGAGTGATAAAGATCCATCTTTCATTTGTTGAATCTGTAGTCCACTGAAGAACTTAATCTCTCCGATTAGTGACATCTCGAATTCCTTCTTCATCTCATCTACAAATGCATGGCTCATCTTATCATCTCCACCAAAAATTATGTCATCAACAAACACTTCACAGATTAGAATCTGATCTCCTTTTGACTTTAGATAGATATTTCTATCTTCACTTGTTCTTTCAAATCCAATCTTCACAAGATGGGAGTGTAAACATTCATACCATGCTCTAGGTGCTTTCTTCAATCCATACAAGGCTTTATGTATCCTACACATCATATCATTGTCTTCTGATAGGGCAAACCCATCTGGTTGCTCTATATACACTTCTTCTTCAAGTATTCCATTCAAGAATGCAGATTTTACATCCATCTGATACACTTTGAATCCCTTGAAGGCTGCATATGCAAGTAGCATTTGAACTCCTTCCAATCTAGCTATTAGAGAAAAGGTTTCTCCATAGTCTTCTCCTTCTTCTTGAGCATATCCCTTACATACCAATCTTTCTTTGCTTCTTGCCATTGTGCCATCTTCATTCGGCTTGTTTCTAAAAACCCATTTGGTGCCAATAACATTTTTGTGCTCAGGTCTGGGTACCAAAGACCATGTACCATTCTTTTCTATCTGGTCAAGTTCCTCTTTCATAGCCTTAATCTAGTCTTCATCTTTGTGTGCCTCTTTAAATGTTTTGGGCTCAAATTCAGAAATCATGCAAGAATTCTCTCTGACCTTTCTTCTTGTAAGTATTCTTGCATCCTTACCCCCTATGATTTTCTTTGGATTGTGATGTAGCTTTACATACCTAGGAATGATCTTAGCTGATCCATCTTGCTTTTCCTCTTCATCCTCATCTTCATCTTCATCTACATCTATCGGTGTAGGAGCATTGTTACTTGTACTTGGTTGTTTTGCAACTGGTTCCTAGAAGGTTACATTTGGTTCATCTACTGCTTGTTCGTTGTCAGTTTCCTTAGGTTTCTCAAAGGTTTCATCAACTCTAACATTGATGCTTTCAACAATTCTCTGAGTCCTATTATTAAAACACTTGAGAGATTTTCTCTTGGTGGAATACCCTAGGAATATTCCTTCATCACATTTTGCATCAAACTTGCTCTGGTGTTCACTTCTCTTGATATAACACTTGCTACCAAATACTCTAAAGTAGCTCACTACTGGAGTCTTACCAGTCCAATACTCATAAGGAGTTTTATCCTTACCTTTCTTGATGAGTACCCAGTTCATCGTGTAGACTGCAATGCTCACCGCTTCTCTTCAAAAAGTGTGAGAAACCTTTCCTTGAATCAACATCGTTCTAGCTGCTTCAACTATAGTCTGGTTGTTCCTTTCTGCTAGGTCATACTGTTGTGGAGTCCAGGAGGCAGATAGTCACCTCTTGATCTCGTTCTCTTCATAATACTTATTGAATTCATCAAAAGTGAACTCACCTCCTTGGTCGGTTCTAAGGAATTTAATCCTCTTACCGCTTTCCTTTTCAACTAGTGCTCTGAAGGCTTTAAACTTTCCAAAAGATTCAGACTTGTCTTTCAAGAATGTAACCCACATCATTCTTGAGCAATCATCAGTAAGAATCATAAAGTACCTTTCTCCCTGAACACTCCTAGTTTTCATAGGACCACACAAATCAGTATACACAAGATCAAGTAAATTATTTGTTGTGAAAGATTTACCTTTGAAGGTTGAGGAAGACATTTTCCCTAGTTGACATTCTCTGCACAAAGGATTCTCTAGTTTGTTCAGCATAGGCAATCCTCTAACCGCCTTGACCTTACTGGCCTTCACAATATTATCAAAATTTACATGGCAGAGTCTCCTATGCCATATCCAACTGTCATCAAACTTAGCCATTAGACATTGACTGATATTTGTGTTTAACTGAAATAAGTTACCTCTAGTCTGCATACTGGTGGCCATCAGTTCCCCACTTTTTCCTTTTATTTTGCACACTCCACCTTTGAATTCCAGAGTAAGTCCTTTATCATTCGGCAGGGCAACACTCAAAAGGTTATTCTTGAGACCTTCTACCCAATACACATTATCAGCACTGCTTTTTCCATTTAGAGAGATGGACCCTTTGCCTTTTACCATACATGGTGCATCATTACCAAATCAAACTACACCTCCATCATAATCTTCCAGAGATAGAAACTTTCTCCAGTCACCAGTCATGTGGTGAGAACATCCACTATCAATAATCCACTCATTAGAATTATCAAAGTGGGAGACAAGAGCCTTCTTGTCTAACACATCTTCCTTAACGACTACAAACGCTGTGTCTTCGCTTTCTTCATCTTCTGATTCATCATCAGTGACACCTTCATCGACCGCAACAAGATGGTTTCTCTTGTTTCCTCCTTTGAACTTTTTAAACGTCTCCAATTTGTCCTTATTATCACTATTAGGACAGTTGACAACAATGTGTCCTATCCTATTGCAAGAAAAACATTTCAAAGGGAGCTTACCTCTGTATTTTTCAGTTCCCTTAAGAAGTCTCTTGGAAAGAAGAGCTTCAAACTCCATTAGGATCTCCTCATAATCCATATCTCTTCTTTGTCTAGGTTCATAGCCGGTACCAACTTCTTTTCCCTTTCTAGATGGTGCAGTGGATGCTCTAAGGCTGATTCGATCTTTTGAACACTACCATCATAACTATTTAGCTCATATGCGGTCAACTTAGCAATGATGGAGTCTAGGGATACCTTTGTCTTGTCAATAGATCTCAACTCCTAAATAGCGGCAACCCTTATTATATAGACCGGTAACAAGGATCTTAAAACTTTTCTAACAATGGTAGGATCATCCATTATACCTCCTGCACTCTTGATGTCTCCAACAACAGTTTTAATTCTTATCCCATATTGTTGAATGGTCTCTCCTTCAACCATCCTCATGTCTTCAAATTTTCCCCTAAGGCTTTCTTCCTTAGCTTGCTTCACATGCTCATCACATGCTCTGATACCAATTGATGAATAATGATGAACAATACATACCCAATAGGTACTGAGAGGTGGGGGGGGTGAATCAGTATAGACAAAAACTTTCTCTCATTTCTTAAATTGCAAAGACTGCACTAACTGGCAAACAACACCACCAACCTAAACCAAGACACTATTGCTAACACACAGTAAGACTAAAAAAAATAAACCAGTAACACTTAGAATTTCTTAAAACCTAATATCCCATCTCAACTTCACCCATATGCTTAAGCGAGTAATACATCAGACATACAATGACCATTAGATCAACATGCATTACGACTTAATAGAAAACACTAAATCATCACATGAAAAGGCATCACACATAACACACTAATTTTTTCACGTGGAAACCCAACTGGGAAAAACCACGGTGGAGATGAATACCCAGAAGTTGTTCTTGAACTCTTCTGAAGTTCGCTCTATTAGGAGCCTAGTCCGGTTAAAGACTTTACAGCAGGTTCTGCTAGGAACCGATCCTTCTAGGGATCACCCGGTTAGAGGTTAAAACCCTGTTAAAGGATTTAGAAAAACCCTGTTAAAGCTACCCGGTAAAGGGATTTTCCAACTACTGAAATGGTTAGAAGTCAACAGGTAATATATTGATCTGATAATAGCATTCAATGCCAAGGCAGATCCACTTCAGTTCCTCTACATGTGCAATCACACTTTGCAAATCTCTACTCACTTCTCCGGTCTGGCAAGAATCACCTCACATACATTCATTTGCCAACAACTTCAAATGAAAATCATCATCGACCTTATAGACAACAATTAGGTCAGTGGCCAAAACCTAAAACCCTAAGCATCTAGATTAACAATACAGTCGGTCCAATCTTGACCGTTTAATCACATTACATAGGGTAAAACAATCTTGAACAAATCTCAAGATGTTCTGCATCATCCGTTCTTCACCGCTTGTGGAAGTTGATAACCCATCATGCGTTCTTTGCCATTTACTAAGATTTTGCACATTCCCGAGGTGGATAGAATCAATCTTCTCATGCAAGATCCTCAAGGAGATCCTTCACGCACACAAGGTTGACGTGGAAACACACTCAGATCTTCATTTCAATGCTAACTCATCACAGGATGTCGTCGATGGAATTGCACAAACTTGGAATGCATCAACTGGAAACCCTGAAGCTAAGACTACCAACTGGTAGTCATATTAAGTGAAACCCCGATACAAACTTTGCATATACTGGTTGACTTGCCAGATTACTTCAACATACCGGTTCACTTGCTAGTTTACCTACTTCAACATACTGGTTCACACTTCAGCATATTGACATCAATGACAACATACATTATCATCATGTCATCAAATTCTGCACATATGTCAACACGAGTTGTGACCATGCAAGAATAACCTTAGAAATATTGATTGGAAGAAAAAGGCTTGATGAAAGGACTTAGCAAAAATTTTGGATTTTGGATTTGATGAAATCAGATAGATTGATTGATGGGGTCCTTGGATTAGCACACTAGTTTGATTAGGGTTGCACCTTAGTCCTTGGATGAGGATTTTAGGTGGGAGATGTTGATGAAACCACAAGCAAGGTAATGACCAAGTTTGGTAAAATTTAGACCTTAGGATAGTGATCAAAGTCTCTCTTTTACTAAGGATTGACTATTGATCCAAAGAAAAATAAAGACGTGGGATAAGAGTCTTGATCAACTCAAAGGATGAGGTAAAGGTACTTGGGAGGGATTCTTTCCCAAGTACAAAGGCAAAATGATTAATTGATTAAGGATGAGGTCTAAATAGAACTTCACAAGGCATAGAACCTTAGTGTGAGGTTGATTTGATTGAAGGATGATTGATTGATGATTGATTTGATCAAAGATGATTGAATAAAGATTGGTTGATGTGCTAAATCCTTAGAAAAAGTTGGTGATGAAAGATTAAAGAAGGGTGATAGTGATGATTAGAAGAATTTGATGACTAGATTATCCTTGATATGGAAGTGACTCAATAAGTGATAGGTTCAGATGGCAAATTGTATGAAGGTATGCGAAGACCCTAATTTTGATGATAGTTGGTATTGAAAAACAAGTTGGATCCTTGGTGTAAATCTTAGACTCTTAGGTCATGACTAGCATCAAACTCATTGCTATGACCATGGATATAATTGTGATATCGGTGCAAAAAGGTCCTATTCTTGAGGAAGAGTTTGCGGTTGGTAAACAAAAACTTTCGATGTCTAATGAGTTGTGCTGGTGTGAGACTCTTCTTCTTGATTGGACGATGGATTGACTTCTTAGGATGCTTGTACAACTTTGGCTTATGAAACATGAGGCAGGCAGATTTACGACATAGTTTGACTTGTTGGAAAATTTGGACTTAAGTGTGGCTTGAAGTTGATTAAGGTTGGTTCAAAATTGGACTAGGATATGACTAGGACCAAACTAGGACATGACTTGGGTATGACTAGAACATGACGTGGGGATGACTAGGCACTATGATTTGGACTAGACTTGGATTATGATGATATGAAAGGTTGGATACACTAATTCTACTCTTGGCAAGAAGACATAGAAAAAACATTAACCATGGACTCAAATAGAGACATCAAGCACAACATGCTATCCTAGGAAGTTGGTTGAGGAGGAAAACCTTTGCTTGTTGACACAGGTACACACCCAATAGCTAATCAAAATATGACCGTTGAGTCTAATGCAATGGATTCTCAATGTTGTATTAGCCAACTCCAAATGCTAATGGGGGCACAATATGGAAAGTCTCTTGGGGGAGTTACTATCTCTCTTTCACAAAGATTATCTACCTTTCGGAGGTGAACCAGATGGCTTCTAGTCCTAGGGCTCTTAGTAAGGATTTTCGTTTGAAGACTACCTATTATAGTTGCACAAGCATGATTGAGGCCTATAGCCCTACAAAGTACCAAGCAAGATGTAGTGACACAAGCGTGATTAAGACCTAAAGGCCCTACAAAATTCCCAATATGAGAGTGAACTCTCAAATAGCTCCGTCCTTCGATATTTTCATCCCAAAAGGTCTATTTATTATAGTGAGTTGGTGTAGTGTCGTAAATTGTACGCACTTGCTAGGGTGGTACAATTTCACACCTAGTTTAGCACCCGCCTTGGCGCATTTTGCATTTTGCATTGCATTTCCCCTTTAGCACTTAATTAATTAAATTAATTAGGTCTAAGGTCCTATTTTATCATCTCCCATATCATAAAGTTGGGCCCTTTCATTAAAGTGTGCCCCTTTCATTTTATTCTTCCAATACATCATTTAATCAAAAACCCTAATTAGGTCCTATTTTGAACTTGGGGGCTTGATTTCGGGGGTCAAAACATCTCAAAATCACCTGTAACTTCGAGATTCTCTCTAAAATCATCATATCTGACGGCCCTGAAAATTTGGTGAAAAGTTGTCGGGACCATGGCGCCCGTGCAACATGGTCCCGGACATTTTTCCCAAAATTTTGGGAGCACGATCCAATCATAAAATAAAGCTTAACCCCAAGAAATTGGTGGGACATTCAATCTCTAGGTCGGCCAAAATACGAATTTACAACCTAGGGTTTCATACATAAAAGCTCTCTTTCCTCATTGGAAAGGATCCGATTTTTGATTTTCAGGGCCTCATATGCAGCGAAAGAGCAGATCTTTGAAGACTTCAACAACATTCAACATCCATCTATCAAGTATTCATCAATTTCATTCATTCATTTAGGGCTTGGAAGACATTGAAGAACAATAGGAGATTACCGACTGAAGATTGGCTTGTACTCCTCCCTTGAGGGTTGGGTATGATTTCATGTTGTTTTCATGTCTTTGCATAAGCTTCAATATATCATTTATTCATACTTTAGATCACTTTGCATCTTGATTTAGAGCATTTACATTATCATTTACAAGCAATTAGGGTTTACTTTCTAGGTTGCTCTAGTTTGCTTTCTTGCATTTAAGGACCTTGCACACACACTAGGTCTGCACACACAATACATTTTACAATACAACTTGGCTATTCGTGGAGGTGGAAATCACTGAAGTGGGGGTTTGACTAAGGCAAAACCCTATATAGCCACCCAAACACCTTTTCAGATATAAGTGCAGGTTTCAGGACTCGGACGACGCCGCAGGTTGCAGATCCGGGAGAAGCAGACTGAGACCGACCTTCCCACCAAATTTCAGAGAAAAAGACCAGGACAGGGGCGTAGGGTGCCCTGGTCCTACCAGGATAGGGGCACTGGGCGCCCTGGTCCCTTCTGGGCGCCCTGGTCCCTACTGGGCGCCCTGGTCCGACAGCATTTTCAGCATTTTTGACAGCTTTTTCCAAAGTGCAAAAACAGCAGTTTCCGGAGCAGTTTCAGGGGCAGAATCAGGACAGTGGCGCCCGCGCCCCCGTCTCGAACATTTTCAGTCAGATTTTAACTCCGAGTACGCATTTTCATTCTTGTCTTATCCTTGTGTTTACAGCTTTCCATCATTTAAGTTCAATTCTGCAATCTTGTCATTAGTTCCTACTTGCATTTTGAGGTTAGGGATTGAACTTGCATCATTTTATCTTTCAATTTCAACAAGGGAATAGAAATCCTAATAGATATCCCGTGGCTCTCTCTTTCACAAAAAGAAGTAGCCAATTGTGCGATATCTCTAGGCTCTTTCGTATTCCGTAATGTGTGTCAAAAGGTAGGATTAGGGCATGTTAACCTAGTCTCGCTTTTTCCCCTACACATTTTGGTGAACCCGATGTGAATCTATCATTGCTTCCTCTTGCATTGCATTTTTTAGATCTAGATCTAGATTTTGTGTGTTTTCATTTCATTTTCATTAAAAAGAAAAAAAAAAAAAGTGTGTTTCTTTGCATTGTGTGTTTAAATTTTATGCAATTTCAAAATGTTAGATTTTTATTTGCAAGATGATCATATTTGTGATGATTATGAGTTAGATGAAGCTTTAGATGAATTTTTGAAACCTAAATATACCAAACCTTCATTTTACCAAAAACTCATAAACCTTGTTACTATGCCATTTAGATGTGATGAGAAAGATAAGTCAAATGGTTCCTCTCAAGGGTACATTCCTAGCAACTCTTCCACTGAATCTAGTAACATGGTTGTGTTCAATAATCCCCTCTATGAGGAAATATCTCCTTTTGAATCAAAAGATAAACCTTTTAATAGATACGATCATGCTTTGTGGGATGATGCCCTTGATGCCTTTGTGTCTCCTAAAAAATGCTCCCTTCATGAGGATCCTTGTGTGCAAGAAGATGACATTATCCCTACATTTCCT
Organism: Cryptomeria japonica; assembly: GCF_030272615.1. Classification (NCBI taxonomy): domain Eukaryota; kingdom Viridiplantae; phylum Streptophyta; class Pinopsida; order Cupressales; family Cupressaceae; genus Cryptomeria; species Cryptomeria japonica. Next base: position 44,806,016 of record NC_081413.1, read on the forward strand.
AGTGATGGCCTTTCCTTTTCCAACAAAATTCCCACTAGAGATGATGAATTAATGATAAATGCTTACCCTTCTCCTAAAGTTTGTCTTACCCATAAGCATCCCTTAGAGAAAGAAGATGAAATAATAAGCAATTTCCTTAATTTTCTCTCCCCTAAAGATCATATTGAACATATTTTGAGGAAAGAGGATGAGTTTAACACATTTATTGATGCTTTCCCTCCTAAGGATGAAGAATTAATAAACAATGTTATCTCCTCTCTCGAAATTGACAATACTTTAAACATTCCTTTCAACAACCTCACTATTTGGGATGAACCATTAGAAGAAGATATAGATTATTCTCTACCCCTAGCCAAAGGGGATGAAATCAAGATTGGAAACTCTCTTGATAGTTTCTCCCCTTCCTTGAATCTCAATTATTCTCCCTCTAAAAATAAAGCATCTCCCTCTCCTCAACTTGGTTCTACTCATAAGGAAACCCTAGTTCAAAGCAAGATGGTTAACATTTCTTTCAAAGATCTCCCTCTCAAAAGTGAGACTTTAGAGAGTAGTGTTGATCCTTCTCCTAGAGAGTTTATTCCCCATGTAGATCCTTTGATGATAGAGGATGATATGACCTTTCCTCTTCCTACTAGAACATCAATGCTTACCCCTTGTCTCTCTCCTAAAATTGATTTAATCTGTGATAATATTTTAGTGCAAGAGAAGACTATCAATAATTCTTCCAACACTTTTGTTCGTTCCTCTAAACCATCCTCAATCAATTTGATACATGTGAATGAGACACCTAACAAACCTCTCTTCACTGTCCAAGGTGCTTGTCCTTCTCAAAATTCTCAACCTTTAAATAAGCCTATCTTAGTGGTTCAAGGTGGTTATGCTAATGATTCTTTTTGCACTCCTAAGAAACCCATTATTACTGTGCAAGGAGGTTATTCTTCTAAGAGCCCTTATGAGTATGCTAAGAAACTAACTAGAGAGAGTTATCATGCAGTTGCTCATACCTATAACACAAGAAACAATAGGCAACCTAGTCCTCCTCCAGTTATCCCCACTTCACTTCCTCCTTCCCAACCTATTCTTCCTCAAGCGCCTCGTATTTCACAAATGCTTAGTAAGGACTATGATCTCATAAAACAACTTAAAGCTACCCCTGCTAAGATATCCCTTTGGGATTTGATCCAAACTTCTTCTGCTCATCATGGAATGTTACAAGATGCCTTGAAAGATTTGAATGTTCCTCCACCTAATACATCTAGTAATATAGTGTCTTTGGTTAACTCTGTGATGAATCCTAAAGCTCAAATTGTGTTTACCCAAGATGAGCTGCCTACTAGTGAAATTCAACAACAATATGATCCCTTGATGATTGTGGTTATCATAAATGACACTGCTATAAGACGAACACTAGTAGATAATGGCTCTGGCCTTAATGTGTGTAGCATTAATCTATTGCATAAGATGAATGTGGATACATCCCTTATTGAGCCTGACTCTCATCCCATTTGAGGCTTTGATAATGTGGCTAAGTCTTCATTAGGTATTATCACCTTACCCGTCACAGTGGGACCTGTTACTTTGCCTACTCCTATCCATGTTATGTCTGGAAATCTAACATACAACTTGTTATTAGGGAGACCCTGGATTCACAGTATGCAAGCTGTCCCCTCTACATTGCATAGACAAGTTAAATTCATTTATAAAAATAAGACATATACCTTGATAGGTGATACTAAACTTCAGGCTTGTTTGCAAACATCTACTTCCAAAGGGAGTTCTTCTAAGCCTTCCTCTTCTAGTGATGACTCGTTAAACAAGATACCTATGGATGAATCATCACCCTCTGATAATCAAAATTCTTTGGATGAGTCTAAAGCTCTTGAAGAAGATCCTTCTTGACTTGAGTCTACACATGAAAAGGCTTTTGATCTTGAGAAGGTTCTCGCAGAAGACGATTGGGGATCTCTTGATTTCAATCCCACCTTTGTAGGTGAGTATAGGGTTCCTCCTAGAGTGCTTAAAGTTAAAGAGAAGGAAGAAACTAGAGATCAATCAGTCTTACCTGAATCTACGAGCAATAATTTTGTGGCCGCTTCTCAAAATTCTTCTCCTCACACCTCTAATTATGAAGAGTTTGATTCTTTGTCTTATGATCATTATGGTCGTGGTTTTCGCATTTTTGCTAAGCATGGGTATCATGGAAAAGGTTGTGGTGCTCATGAACAAGGGATAAAAGTTCCTCTAGAGACTAATTTTCACAATTATGCCTTTGGACTCGGCTATAATCTCTGCAAACGCACTAAAGCATCTAAAAGACCAAATGTGAATGCTATATTTAGTAGTGATGATGATCTCACTTCAACTAAATCATCTTCTACTTCTATCAACTCTCATTCCCTTCATAAGGAAATCTTGGCGATGAACAAATCTCTTTATGAATCCCCTCAAATTTCTAAATCCATTTATGAATCTTTATCTCCTATTCATCATAAAGTCCTTTCCTCCAGGGATAAGGCTCTAATAAATTACACTCATCCCTCTTCTAAGATTTCTTGTGATTTTTCTTCTTCAATTTTTATCATTTTATACATGTTTTTGATCTCACTTATAGTTGAGCATTTAGCATGTCATATTCAAATACCTCATTCAATCTATCATGTCTTTAAATAACATTAATGGCTATTATGTTGCTCATCATTATGTGACATTGGTAGCTCATTTACTGGGGGCTCATTGTCATTCATGATGGTAAAATTTCAAGTGCAGTCATATTTTTTGAAGCAACATAATAGCCTAATTTTCTTGTTCTTATGGGGACAAGAGTGATTTCATACATCTCTTCTTTTGCTTATGTCCAAATCTCTTCCTAGAAGATTGTGTAAGTCCTTCTCATTGAGGCAATAATCTTTCCTTATTTTTATCTAAGGATCCACTTTTTCCTATTTTTTGGATGGTGTGGACTTTATTACTTGATGTTATGCCTTGTACGCATTTGTTGTTGTTTGTTCAAGGATTCTCTCTTACAAGAGGACTAAGTCCTTGACTACAACCTCTTTTGCACTTGGTAAAATACATCTATAATGAATTCACTCTCCCAATTGGGTTAAAAGGAGCATCGTCCTTCATTAAGAATCACTTTCAACTCACAAAAGAAGAAAGTATTGCATTCTTATTCTCTTCTTTGTCTTATTCTAGAAGATGTTATATTTGTCTAAGACAATTCCTCTTGGGGATAGGTGTCTTTTGTACAAAGATCTCTTCTCCTCTAAGGATCTCCTTTACACATACTACAAGATATCCCTTTTCAACTATCTCATCCTTGCTTAAAGAGTGCAAAACTCTCTTGCTTGGATCTATGACATTGTTGCATTTTTGGGGTATCTTCTTTTGTGATGAAGGTAGGTATCCTTGTTCTACTTTGCTTATGACATAAACATTACACTTTTTGGGCAATGGGTCATTCTCGAAACCAGAGCACAGACTCTTAGAGCGAGATGTCACCTTTTTGTACTATACATATACAGGTTGTAGCATACTCGGGCATAGACTCCTATGAGGTGCTTCTAACCTCCCTTACACACACATGCACGAGGTTGAGTGGAACTAGCGGCATAAGGCTAGACTTTCTCACTCTCCTCCCTTACATGGATCACCTAGACAGACTCTAGGGGCTAGTTTTCCGTGTCCTTTCTCCCATGGATCACCTAGACAAGATCTAGGGGCGAGAAGTCCATGTTTTTCTCTCTCACTATTCTTCTCTTGGATCACCAATGTGTGTATTCATGCTTTTTTTTTTTTTCTTTCTTTCTCTTTTCATTTTGTTTCCATTTACATCCTTCATCTTGTGTTAGAGAACTCCCAAATCCTCACACTCTTTGTTGTGTTGGAATTGAGATTTAGTCCTCTTTCTTACCAAATGATTCTCCATTAGTTTTTGATCTCATATCAAATCTTCTTGTGAGCATTTGTCATCAATATTCTTTAACAATTCGAAGTGGTAAACATGATACCCTGTTTCAACTCACTAAAATTAGCAAGCCGAAATAGGGGGGGGCATATAGCTACCCTCGAATTTTCATCACCTTCCTTAGTAAGCATTAGGTGATTTTGTGATCTAACGTGTGTTTTGTAGGGTGCGGTTCCTAACTGTGTACTGCAGATACCGCTGGGGGCTTCGTTCGACAGACTTATGGATATATCCTTTTTCAAATAATGTTTACTTTTCTGTACTTTAGCTTGCATATGCACGTAGTGTTCATATGACCGCTAAAGTGGGGGCTAAATGTAGCGTCGTAAATTGTACGCACTTGCTAGGGTGGTACAATTTCACACCTAGTTTAGCACCCGCCTTGGCGCATTTTGCATTTTGCATTGCATTTCCCCTTTAGCACTTAATTAATTAAATTAATTAGGTCTAAGGTCCTATTTTATCATCTCCCATATCATAAAGTTGGGCCCTTTCATTAAAGTGTGCCCCTTTCATTTTATTCTTCCAATACATCATTTAATCAAAAACCCTAATTAGGTCCTATTTTGAACTTGGGGGCTTGATTTCGGGGGTCAAAACATCTCAAAATCACCTGTAACTTCGGGATTCTCTCTAAAATCATCATATCTGACGGCCCTGAAAATTTGGTGAAAAGTTGTCGGGACCATGGCGCCCGTGCAACATGGTCCCGGACATTTTTCCCGAAATTTTGGGAGCACGATCCAATCATAAAATAAAGCTTAACCCCAAGAAATTGGTGGGACATTCAATCTCTAGGTCGGCCAAAATACGAATTTACAACCTAGGGTTTCATACATAAAAGCTCTCTTTCCTCATTGGAAAGGATCCGATTTTTGATTTTCAGGGCCTCATATGCAGCGAAAGAGCAGATCTTTGAAGACTTAAACAACATTCAACATCCATCTATCAAGTATTCATCAATTTCATTCATTCATTTAGGGCTTGGAAGACATTGAAGAACAATAGGAGATTACCGACCGAAGATTGGCTTGTACTCCTCCCTTGAGGGTTGGGTATGATTTCATGTTGTTTTCATGTCTTTGCATAAGCTTCAATATATCATTTATTCATACTTTAGATCACTTTGCATCTTGATTTAGAGCATTTACATTATCATTTACAAGCAATTAGGGTTTACTTTCTAGGTTGCTCTAGTTTGCTTTCTTGCATTTAAGGACCTTGCACACACAATACATTTTACAATACAACTTGGCTATTCGTGGAGGTGGAAATCACCGAAGCGGGGGTTTGACTAAGGCAAAACCCTATATAGCCGCCCAAACACCTTTTCAGATATAAGTGCAGGTTTCGGGACTCGGACGACGCCACAGGTTGCAGATCCGGGAGAAGCAGACTGAGACCGACCTTCCCACCAAATTTCAGAGAAAAAGACCAGGACAGGGGCGTGGGGCACCCTGGTCCTGCCAGGATAGGGGCGTTGGGCGCCCTGGTCCCTTTTGGGCGCCCTGGTCCCTACTGGGCGCCCTGGTCCGATAGCATTTTCAGCATTTTTGACAGCTTTTTCCAAAGTGCAAAAACAGCAGTTTCTGGAGCAGTTTCAGGGGTAGAATCAGGACAGTGGCGCCCGCGCCCCCGTCCCGAACATTTTCAGTCAGATTTTAACTCCGGGTACGCATTTTCATTCTTGTCTTATCCTTGTGTTTACAGCTTTCCATCATTTAAGTTCAATTCTGCAATCTTGTCATTAGTTCCTACTTGCATTTTGAGGTTAGGGATTGAACTTGCATCATTTTATCTTTCAATTTCAACAAGGGAATAGAAATCCTAATAGATATCCTGTGGCTCTCTCTTTCACAAAAAGAAGTAGCCAATTGTGCGATATCTCTAGGCTCTTTCGTATTCCGTAATGTGTGTCAAAAGGTAGGATTAGGGCATGTTAACCTAGTCTCGCTTTTTCCCCTACACAGTTGGAATGCTTGTGTTTTAGGCATACTCACTTGGGTCATTCCCCTCTCACCAATGCCTATGCGAGTGTGTCAGGTAGATTGGGAGGGCAGGCCCGCAAAAGGTAAAGAGCATGCAAACAAACTAGAAAACTTTCATGGGTCTGGATTTCTAATTGTCTATATAGACAAGAGCATACTCTCCTACCTCTACACTTTTCTCAAACACGTAAGACACATTGTTCTTTTACCCAATTAGATTTAAGTGCCTAATTAAAAAAATGACAAAGTTTGCTCGTATCTCCTTGGGCAACCTACAAAAACAATGTATTAGTAGTCTTTATGGTTTTGAGCAATGAATTCTTCAACAAGCAGAATCTTGGGCCAATGCTCTTCAGAAACATAGGTTAGTAGTCTGAAAATGTGTCTTGGACTAATCGGACAAACCTACAAAACTCACAAAATCTGATTAATATACAAAATTATGCACAAACAATACTCACGTTGTTCTGCAGACAACTGCACTGAAGCGCCTGTGTAGGCACCGAAAAGCCTACGTACGCACTGCAGTAGGGTCTGAAGACAGAAAATTGAAAAATGTGGAATAAAAAAAATGCAAAAACAAAATGTTATACTTGCAAGTGGTCACACTTTTTTAATGTTAGTCGTACTGAAGCGCATGCGCTCGCGCCAAAACAAACAAAACCGGTTAGTGAGTTAGCACAATTTTGAAAATTTAAAATTTTGAATACGGGCGGGATTCTAGCAGAGCGCCCACACTATTTACAAAGCACTCATGCTAAAGCAACATTTGTAAATGAAAAAAAGACCAAATCAAAAGACTAACTAATATTTTTTTTCTGAGCTATTTTTATTTTTAGGTGTTTTTCAAATGACTAAATATAAAACCAAAAGTAGAATTTTGAAAACAAAAACTAGGAAAACGAGTAGAAAAATGTTATAGTTGGAAGCGTTGTTTTCGCAGCTCTTGTGTTGATCGAGAAACCTGCAAAAAGGGGTGGGTTAACATATTCAAATTTGAATCACTCGTGTTGAAGTGTGTGCGCACACACTAAAGACCCTATTGCTCGCATTGATACCGAGTTTCTCATGCCAAAATGCAGTCGCTCGTGTTGTTCTGACACTTGCGACTAAAAACTCATGAAAACTAGAAGAAAATTGTTAAATAAGGGACGTGGGTCTCACCGAGTGTGCCAAAATGAACCAAGGGAAATTTGAAATGAAAGAAAATGGTTAATATAAGCATAAATAAACATAAACACTCAAACCAACTTAATATAAACCATTATACCTCCATACATCTCTTGTTCCTCGGATTGAGCGTAACGAGGTTAGAATAGCACCCTTCTCCAACTGGATTGGACTTTCTCTTGGATTGTATGTGGTTGGCTCTCCAAATGTGCATAATATGATTTATGGGAGGATGAGATGGATGGATAAATGACTAAGTGATGGATTGCTATGGATTTGGCTATAGCTTGGGTGCTTAGATGATGATTTGAACAAAAATGGGCAGCATAAACTTACTTGATTTAAAGATGGATAATGAAGGAGTGGAGTCTCCAATTTTTAGGAGAGAGGAAATGGAGGGCTAAGATTGATTGAAAATGGAGGGTCACGATTGCATGTGAGCCCACACATGGATCGAGAGGAGTTGACAAGACAAGTGTGGAGTCCAAGAGATATGTCATAAAGGCATTTCTTGTCTCCACACTCCTCAAAGTTCATTGAGAAGGCTTCCCAATGCACCTAGGAAAGACAAAAGGAATAAAAATATTCCTTAGAGGATGAGGAGAAGGAATTAAAATTCCCTAAAAGAAGGAGCATGGGGATTGGAGGAATAGAAAGGAATTAAAAATTCCTTGGGTGAAGGGATACCTAGAGGAATGTGAGATTTTGAAAATCTCACATTCACCTAGGAAAAGAGCATTTAAGGAAGGAGGTTGAGTGAGGGGACAAGGAGTTGACTTTGTGGCTAATAAGGAGGATTAGCTACTAGCAACTCATTAGAGGAGGGATTAGAAGAATGATTAGGTGAGATTAGGGCAAGTGGGATTTGTAGGAGGATTTGACTAGGAGAGAGAATGAGTGGAAGCAATTAAAAATTAGAGGAATAATGGTAAGTGGGATTAAGAGAACTTCTAGAAGAATTGATTAGGTTAATGATAGATTAGGAAAAGGTGATTTGTAGGAATCACTTGGGTTAATTAATTAATTAATATTAATTAATTAAAGGGGAGATTTATGACGAATTAATTTTGGATACATAGAAGAATAGGAGAGAATTGATTTATTAAATAATTAGTTCTACATAATTAAATAAATTAACTATGTGAGAGAACTAAATTAATTAAAATAATTAATTTAGTGTCTACAGGTACTACATTGATAGCAACGGGCATCCTACCTCACTTCACTTGAGGAGCATCCATAGGAATAGAGGGTGTCGACATAGGTTGTGAAGCAGGAGAAATTGGTGATGAACGAGCATGAGGGGAACACTTCCCCTTCTCATATTGAGAAGGTCGAGGGATATCAACGATGATCAAGAGCTCAAAGGGAGGGTGGGCCACATACTTTGATAGTGCAAGTGCCTTTCCCTTGTTTGCACTAGGTATTGTTGCAGGAACAAAAGACACCACTAGAGGCTACATATTCCTAGGCAAATGAGGAGGTCTATTCAGAGGAACGGGCTTAACCTCAACCCTCGATGATGAATGGGCATAAGGCACTACTTGCAGGAATAGACAAAGAAGAGTTCAATGTAGGAAGAGGCAATAAATAACTAGGCTAAACTAATCTAGGGGCTGACTCCCCCATCTTGTACTGATAATATGCTCGGTACATCAGGTCACCAAAGGGAAGCATGGGCTCCACTAGAGTAGGAAAAAAATGATCTAGCAAAAAAATCCCCACGAGCTACCAAGGGTTGATATCGAGTATCCTGGATGACATGCACTGAACCCTTAAGAGGAAACTTTAGGGACTTATGAATCATGAAAGGGACCACATCCATAGAAATCAACTAGTAAATACCTAGTTTAACTCAAAAAATGTTTGATTCAGGAATGATCACAAACATAGACGAAACAACCTTGGGTCCCACAAAGACCATCAAGGTGATATTGGCCAAAGGAGAAAGGGACAACCCATTATGCATTCTTAAAGTTGCACAACATTTGTCATATCTTGGCCTACGCCATCCACTGAAAAACAAGGTTTCCTCTATGATGACATTGACTCAGTATGAGAGGTCAAATATCACACCTATAATAGTTTCACCATTAAGTTTCATAGCGATGTACAAAGGAAAAATATCTCCACAATATGGGGCATCCAGAAGGGTGAATGATATATCAAATACTTGCACCTTCTGTCTAGGAGGTGAGATCAAAGTGATAGTAACAATATTAATATAAGAGCCATCATCTGATACTGAATTTGGATTAGAGATAAAGTTAGATGAATGTGGAGGGAATGGATCTATGTATATCTACAACTCACTATTTATTTTATCAATGGACTTGTTAGATTTATGCTTTTTATCATCAACCTTTATAGCTCCACTATCGATGTGGTCTTGGACTATGTGTCTAAGATAATAGCATCTTTTAATGTCATGACTAGGCATATAGTGATATTGGCATAAATTTGGATCATCATGCCAACAAGGGTATGGTATGTTATTAGACAAAGGTCTAATCTCCGAAAGGGTTATGAGATTGTCTTTCAATAACCTTTGCATTATGCTCAAATATGAATCATTCAATTTGGTGATCCTATTGCATTGTGGTTCCTATGTAGCAACTATCGAAGGAGTAGCTATAATATTAGCCACAACATTGTTATTTTAGGACCCTTCCGTGGACAAGCCTACGAATGTACCAATACGAGGGTTCACAGAGGAGTCTCTGAACTAAGTCATCATATACTAGTAGTCAGTGAGCAAAAAACACAGATTGGAAAGTTTTGATAATGATTAAGGGATAATTTCTCCCTCAATGTCGTTTGCAGATTTACAATGAACATCATTTGCAAGTCACTATCTAGCAAGGAAAAGGGGATCCTGGTTGAGATAGATCTAGTATCATGAGATAAAGTCTGTAACCCTCTCATTCAACTTTTGCATACAATGAACAAGGTTAGCGATGATGACCTTGCTGCCAATGTTGGCTTGGAACCATTTGTGGAAGAGATCCATAAGATTATCAAATATCTGGATGGAGTGATAGAGTAAGGAACTATACCATTCTAACATGACCCCCGTAAGATAGTGTGAGAATAGTTTAAGATAAAATCTAGACTATGGTAGTCACTAAACATGGTCATGAACGAATCGAAATGTACATTGGGATATCCATCACCATTGAACTAATCAAAATTCAATGACAGCCCCTTAGGGAAGGATGGTATTAAGGATGGTGATGTCAAGCAGGATCTTACTGTTTATGGTGAAAATGGATAACAATAATAACAAAATTGAAAGGCTAAATGAATTCAACCACCAAACCCTAGCCTAACAACAACAAAGATCCACCATAACATATGAAGATTACCTAAGACAATGCAAATAACTCAAAATCACAAAGATTATACCATCACATGTCCAATAGGGTTTTGATCTCCATTCTTCCTATCTCCATTGATCTTGCTTGATATATTTGCTCTCAGATTTTTATATGCACAAGAGCTCAACAAAGAACGGAATGTGGTTGCAAGTAGGATCGTAGTGTAGCCAAGTCCTCCAAAATTGTTGATTAGTCTGAGTGATTAGGGTTTGATAATGAAGAAAGCATCTCCTTAAATAGAAGACACAATAAGAAATGGAGGGTTAAGATTGAGAGGTGTAAAAAGGAGGTCAACTAGGATTAGAGGGTAGGTAAAAGAAATACCAAAATAATGAAAGAGGTAGGTAGTGTATGAATTAAGAGATGAATGACATGTGTCATGTGTAGAAAAAGATAATGAATTAATTAAATAAATAAATATTTATTTAATTAATAGAAGAAGTAGGACAATTAAATAAATAAAATATTTATTTAATTTAGGAAAGGGATAATTTAAATAAATAAATGTATTTATTTAAATGAGAAATAAGGCTAGAAGAGGATAAATGAATTAATTAAATAAATAAAAATTTATTTAATTAATAGAAGAATTAGGCTTAGATAATTAAATAAATAAAATATTTATTTAATTAGACATGACAATTTTGAGTGTCTACATTTTGCCCCTCTTTGAGACAATGCGGCTTGTCGCGTTGTTTCAAAGAAGATAAGATGAACTGATACAGAGTTGCCCCAAGATGGGAATTATATGCCTCCTCAAGAGATTGGATGAAAATGTCTGAAAAGATTGCAGACAATCTCTCGATAAGAAAGACGGGATAGAATGGACTGATCAGATAAAGTGACAAAGTCACGGGATAAGGAAGACTGACTCGGGAAATGAGAGCTAGGGCAATCTATAAGATAGAGCACGGGGGAAAATACATCCTCATTGTCATCTACACCATCACAAGAGCATAGTGCAAAGCGAAAATAAAGCAGCAACAGTTAGCAGCGATGGCTTTTGTTCACAGATTCGACCGTGTTCGTCGATTCTAGAGGCCAACGGAGGCAGGAGAGCCAGTGAGTACCACAAAACCTCCTCGTACTTTGATGCATTTATTATTGTCATTAATTCATACTAGGTAATGTAATAAATGCGCATTTATGTCAAGAAAATGTGTTTGTGTCCAAAAATGCGAATTTGTGTCTTCCAGGTCAAATCGGCAGTTCTGTGATGAACACACGCTGTCGATTGGATAAGCTGTTGAGAGGATACACTCAAGAAGGTCCTCTAGGGAAGACTAAGATAGATCAAGGCACTTTGTGATGAACAGTGAGTAACAAGATAGAGTACTTTGTGATGAACAGGGAGTACTAAAATATGAGCAGCACTTTGTGATGAACAGGGAGTGCAAATGTGAGTGACACTTTGTGATGAACAGTGAGTGTCACACACGTAGTACTTTGTGATGAACAGGGAGTACTACTAGGATAGATAGCAACACTTTGTGATGAACAGTGAGTGTCACACACATAGTACTTTGTGATGAACAGGGAGTACTACTAGGATAGATAGCAACACTTTGTGATGAACAGTGAGTGTCACTAGGATAAATAGCTATGTGCATTTAGATAGCGAGTAGCATTTTGTGATAAACAGTGAATGCCACTATGACTGACATGATTTGATTTGCTTGACTGCAGGAGTACTTGCCGATGCTGGAGTCACGGGAGAGATTCCCATCGACTCAGAGGTTGCGACCTGAGTTGATAGCCGAGGACTGAGCTGCGATTGAGGTTATGGGATTGAGATACATTCTATATGTGCCTGAGTTTTGGGTGAACATGGGATTGTTGACTGCACTGGCTGAGAGATGGCACTCAGAGACTTGTAGTTTGCATTTGCCGATGGGTGAGATGACAGTCACCTTGGAGGATGTATATAGGATTCTACGGATACCAATCAATGGGGAGTTAGTACCCTATGATCGAGACGGAGATAGGGATGCACTGAGACGAGTGTTCTAGGATCTAGGACTAGGGATGAGGGTGGGACATGTGGCATGGGATACCATGACATGGACAGGATTAGCACTACCAATAGTGTTGACAGGAGTTATCAGTGGGTTCCTCTGTCTGGATAGGACGACACGAGGGGTGGCTGCAGGGGACACAGGGGCCAGGAGAGTTGATCTTGGGGTGGGTCCTTCTAGGGCTCAAACTCCATCGAGGCTAGGCGGCTCCGAGGGAGGGAGTTCATCATAGCCTTAGAGGGCTCCCTATGTATCAGTATTGTACCATTTTTGTATTGTAGACACCTGCGGGTGATTTTGTAACCATATGATTCTTTTAACATCATTGTATCATGACACTTTTGATTATATATGAGAGATGATCCATTTTTGCGGCAGCTATATGCATGTGTACCTTATGTGATGAAATGTTCTTATGTGATACATGTTTTATGATATGGATGCTTATATGATGCAATGCAATATATTTTTGTTCTTTTATGTTGTATATGTGATGCATGATGCAAATGTGAATGTATGTAATGCAAATGAATATGATAATGCAAATGATTATTTACATAATGAAAATGTGAGATGTGCTAACATGTGTTGTATGCAGGATGTGATGCAATTGTGATATCTATATGTATGTATGAAATGCTTATATGTGGTGATGTAGGTGTAACTATATGAAATGCAAATGTTTTTGGTGTGTCATTATACTCAGTCATGTGATAGCGGGCTACGCGGACTCGAGAAGGACAATGGAAGTCAATCAAGAAAGGGGGATGGAAGACAGAAGATATGAACGTGAAAGAGCTTCTTGTGTGTTATCATCATTGAGCTTTATTATGGCAGAATAGGTTATGACAATCGAGGCATTTGTTCGGCCCAGAAAGTCATTGTACCTGTTTGCCTGGAGATAAGACAGTCACAAACAAGGAATGCCCCAGTTCATACTAGACTCACAGTGTCCTCATATCCTTGGACAAGTCATAGCATTACTAAAAGACAATCGACAGACAACAAATGCAAATAGGTGACGATACCCCATCCTCGCCTTTCTAGTCAAAGACATCCTGGAGATAGAATCTCTAGTCAAAGACATCCTGGAAAAGCTAAAAGACATGTCACCAAAAAGATAAAATCAAAAGAAAACCAAGACTCGACACTAACATCCACTGTAGTCCTCAAGTTTAGTGTCTCTTGTCACTTGTTTAAGTCTTATTCGATTGTGGTCACAATGTTCACTTTCACAAAAAGGATAGATAGCACTGAACCATATGTTGTCTGAGTCTGTTGAAAGATTTGATTTTGTTGAAGCTCATTGTTGCTACTGTGTCTCATTTGAAACTGACTGAATCCATGAAACTGATACTTTATTGTGGAGAAGATGGAACTTTATTGCGGATCTGGCGATGCAGATGTTGCTTTATTGCGGATTGTGCGCGGATAGACTTGAAGGAAGCTGGAAGAAACTGTACTCCTCGAAACATGTGATGTTCTTAGTTCCACACCCATTACTAGACGTAGGATTTGCCTTAGCCACAGATAGGATCTAGTTTATTATGGATGGAAAGGGAGTGAAAAGGGAGGGTTATGGATGGCTAACCAATCTTAGGTAGATCAATAACAAGCCATGATGGGAATGGGTAAGTTTATTGTGAACGAATAGGTTGTGAGTGTGTGCAAAGTGAAAGATGAAAGAGAATCCTGAAGGAGAGAGGAGAAAAGTCTCTACGCATGGCGTTGGTGACCCAGTTTTCACCAAGGTACTTGCCCAAGGCACCACCGAAGTGGTTTTCACCGTTGGATGAAATTATTTCTCTTTACTTTTTTTCGATTTTTCAATTTTTTTTTGTGTCACAAGGCGCCTGTTTGCCAGGTTTTCACCAAGTAACGATTTTTTTGTTTTATAATTTTTTTTGTATTTTTGAATTAGGATGTTCCGAAGAGCTTATGTGTAGAACCTGCGAAGGTGCATGCTGTTGATAGGATCCTCCAAGGGTTCACCTTTTGTAGTTGAGAGCTGATATGCCCCAGATCCATATACTGCTGTAATGATGTAAGGACCAAGCCAATTTGGTTCGAAATTGCCCTTCTTCTCTCTGTCTTGCTGATTCTTGGAGTTTTCTCTGAGAACCAAGTCACCTACCTTAAATGTGCAAGGCTTGAATTTGTGATTGTAATTGCATTGTTCCTTGACTGAATGATGTGTAGCTTGAGTGACTGTCTTCCTTGATAAAGGAACTGAGATAGAATTACTAGTGTGTGGACTACGTAGGCCCGTATGCGTGTCACCTAAAGAAGTTTGGGCATCCCTGATAACAAAGTCCTTTGAGGAAGCTCCATTAAAGGTCCATGATGTATCACCAGAAGGAAAAGGATGTGTGGAACAAGTGGATGAGTTATGAAGGCTTATGATTGTGAAAAGAAGTGAAAGTATCATGACATGATGGAGACTTATGATCAACAAGTATGCTTTTTGACTTGAAATTTCAGAACTTTTGCCCCTAGTTATTTTGATATTAGGGGAGATCAACTCTTGTTCTTTTTGCTTCATAAGATTTTTATCCTTGACTTTGATTTTTGCAGAGTCCAGTAGCTTTTGATTTTGATTTGGACTAAAGGACTTCTCTTTATTTTTGACTTTTAGATTTTTCCTTTCAAAGTTTGATTTTTGATCCCCAATGAGTAAGGGCTTTTGTAATTCTTGTTCATCCAAGTCTGGGAGTGGAGTGGAAATGGAATGAGTGGATGAAATAGTAAGGCTATGTGAGTTCTTAAGAGGGTTGGCGATATGCTCAATAGATTCTTTGTTGGAACCACTCTTAGGACTATTGATATCAAGAGATGCTTGCACCACTAGAGGAGTTTTGCATTCAGACTCAGTAGCCACAACACTAGGTGGTTCACACCCAATTCCTTGGCATTGCAAATTGTTTGTAGTTTGTTCTTGTCGATTGAATACCTTAGCAGATAGTGGGAGTTGATCAACATGAAAGATATACTCACCACATCCCAGATCTTTAATCTTGAAATTTTCTTCGATCTCTGCTTGTTTTGATGTAGAAGCTTTCAATGATTCTGGATCCACATATGCTGATGAAGGAATAGCCTCTCGATTGAATGGTATTGTTATTTCTGATCGAGGTTGTAGATTGTTGCAATATATGAATGGATTTGGATCCGCTTTGACCATCACTTCAACTCCATTGTATGGAAACTTGATGCATCGATGATATGTAGATGGGACTGCACTCATTTCATGAATCCAAGGACGTCCTAGCAATATGTTGTATGTGAGATCAAGATCAAGTACTTGACAAACCACATCCTTTGTAACTGGCCCAACTCTAAGAGGTAAGGTGATTGTGCCCTTGGATGAACGTTCTTCATCATCATATGCCTTGATGGTAATTTTGTTTGTAGCATTCACAACTTTATCAGAATATCCCAATTGTTTAATTGTGCTCAATGTACAAATGTTTAGACCTGCTCCTCCATCTATCAGGACTCGTTTTATTCTATGTTTGTGTATGAAGGCTTCAACGTGTAAAGGTGCATTATGTGGCTGACTTATGGAGGCGTCATCGGCTTCTGTGAACGTAAGGGAATGTGGAATGGAAAGGTATCCCACCATGGCTTGAAACTGGTCCACGTTCAGATCAATAGGAATGGTAGTGTCTCTCAAGATTTTGTCAAGGATAGCTTTATGAGCGGGGGATATGCGTAAGAGCTCAAGAATAGAGATGAGCGCAGGTGTCTTCCCTAACTGTTCTACAAGGTCGTACTCAGGCTTGGTTGATGAAGGATTGGTATTCTTAGTGGAGGCACCTGGCAACGTGATTTTACCTCGACGAGTTGTAACATGACATTTAGAGGTATGCTCAGAAGAAGATCCCACACCTTTTAGGACAATCTTGGGTCTCTGAGAAGGATTCTCAGGATTTTTGTTCTTGATAGTAATAGTAGAGATATGATTGTCCATTGAGATGTGATTGATAGTAGAATCATAATTGTAAGGTGCTCTAGTGTAATTGACTTGATCATCTGTGACTTTGCCTTTTCCTTTGTCATGTTTTGGGAATCGTTCCTTAAACACCTCATGTTCTTGATTAGATGAATGTCCCTCAATCTCAATATCACCTCTATCAATGAGATCTTGCACAATGTTTTTCAATCGATGGCAATTACCTGTCTTGTGACCCTTACTCTTATGAAATTCGCAATACTCATCATCATTCCACCAATTTGGTTTGACCTTTGGTTCATATGGAGGAAAATCTGGAACTGTGATCACTTTGTTTGCCACAAGCTTTTTGAAGACTGATTCAAGTGGTTCTCCCAATGGGGTGTACTTCCTTCATGGTCTAGAAGTTGTTTGAGTGTTCACCTGATTGTTGGTAGAACTTGATCCAGAAAAGACGAACTTGGGTCTCACTGTGTTGGCATCAACAACACCATCATTAACTATGTTCTTGTTCTTGTTCCAAAATTTTGGTTTGTCCTTTCCTTTAAAGTCCTCTTTGTTTTCTTTGAATATCTTAATGACTCCTTGTTCAATTAAGACTCTTTCTGTTGCTAGGCCCTTTTCAATAACATCCTTGAATGTAGACAAACAAGCTTTCCTGAGATCATAGCCAATAGCCTTATTAACATTTTGAGTGAACATTTCTACCATTTGTTTCTGTGGGATTTCGCAAGAGCATCTACTAGCTAAATTTCTCCATCTTTGTAAAAATGTTGCGAAAGATTCTCCTTCCTTTTGTTTCGTATTGCACAAGGTAGTAACTGAGACATCTGTTTCTATATTGCAAGAGAAATGCTGAATGAATGCCTCTGCTAAGTCACCCCATGAATTAATACCAGGAGGTAATTGAGAAAACCATTCCATAGCTTGATCGCCTAAGCTCTGTGGGAACAACCTCATCAAGTATGTTTCTTCTGCCGCTACCTCAATGCAAGCTGTGAAGAATTGTCTTATGTGTGCCTTGGGGTCTCCTTTCCCTCTATACTTGTCAAATTTTGGCGTCACAAAGTGTGCAGGAAATGGAGGCATTGGAATGCTCTTATCGAAGGGATAAGGACATATATCTCTCATAGTGTATGTTGGTTTTGATGTACTCATGTCCTCCATTTTCTTTTGTAAATCTCTTATTTGTTGCTCCAAATTATTTTTGGGAGGAGATTGATTTCTTGTAGCATACCCCATGTTTGAAACACCCATTTGAGGAGGAGTTTGTTGCATGTATGGATGATACTGATCGTAGACATGTCCATATGGAGGTCTATATTGATGTGGCATATATGGAGCACTTGGCATAACTTCATGTTGAGGGACCCCATATCTATTTTGTGCATATATACCATATTCAATAGGCATTTCATTTTCCATTGTGTTGCCCCCAATTTTGACATGAGGTCTCCTTGTGTCAAAATTTTGAGGATGCCTTTGAGTATCTACTTGTTTTGATTGATCCATACCTTGAGCATGTGATTGAGCATATCTGTCTGCATAAGGCTTCCATGATGGTCTTCGAAGGTAAGTATCATATGTTTGAGCTTGTGTATGTGGGATCTCTAGTTTTTGAAGCAAAACTGATGGTGACTCAGGCATCATATTCGGTCCTCTATTTCCTCCACTATTTGGTCTCCTTTGATCCATGTTGGATTGAGTTTGTTGTGAGGGTCGACTTTCCATAAGTTGAGACATGTCAAAGTCATGAGGTATTTTAACTCCACTTTGTGCCATCATGTGTAAAAAGTACTGTCGATCTCTCCTCATTATCTCTTCAACCAATCTATTGAAATGAGGATTCATTATGGAGTCTTCTATGTCTGCTGATAGTATTGAAGAGTTGTCCACATTGTCATTGTGTATAGTATTGTTGTTTATAGTGTTTGCGCTTTCCACATTTGGATTGTTTCTATAAACATCCATGTTTGGTAATGTAGTGTGCTCAGGATTGAAGAATAAATCATTGTCATACTCATAAGAACTCATGTTTGTGGATTCTTGAGCTTCTTTAGCTATTCTCCTAGATTTTTGAAGGCATGCTTCAACCATGAACTAGGTATTTGACCAAGATGTGAGAGACTAGATGAAAAATGGAAAAAGTATGGAAGACCAAGAGTTGTATGGAGTGTAAATGAATCTGAGGTGTACTTGCAATGTCCAAAGTGTAAGACCAAGTATGTAAGTAGAAGAGTAGGTGTGACTTCCAAAGAGACGATTGTTTCTCTTGATGAGGTAAGCTGACCTTGACCCTAAGTAAGACCAAATGAGACCCAAAGGTAAAAAACCTTGATGAGGGACCACTTAGCAAAGTGTAGTTGTATGTAGTGTGTTGACAAAGTATGATGAGGACAAGCAAGTGACCTTTTGACTCAAGTTTAGACAATTGTGAATGTAAAATGAGATGTGAAGCAATGATGGACTATGTGAGACCCAAGGACAGGTTGAATGCTAGATGAAACCTGAAGAAACAACCTAGGAAGCTCAAGTATTCTGAAACTGATTTCTTTTGTTTGCTGGACTGTGAAATTTTTCCAATTTGTGAAGTTTTTGGTTGTGACCAAATCAGAATGTTTGACTATTTTTCGTGACAAGAGGACACAATGTTGATGAGGACTCAATGTTTGCAAGTGTTTAGACTGACAATAACTCCAAGAAAAGTGTGTTGTTTGATGTAAAGTTGTTTTGCATACACTTGAAGACACAAAAGACACAATGTTTTGCTGTTTGGTCTTGATTGTTTGAATGTTTAACATAAGTCAAGCACAATTCTTATGGCTGGCCAAGACAATAGTTGTTGATCCCACATGGGGTTTTACCCCCGAGGCTACGCTATTCAGAGTGGATACTTAGATGCTTGACCTCACTGGCTCCACCCTCGGCACTCACTTCTTGGGTCAGCCAAGCATCAGTCCCCATGAAAAATCCCCATGGCGAACTTTGTATCTCTACTAAGAACCGTATGTGTGTGGGCCGCTACCAGAGGTCCGACCTCCTGCCCCAACAACTAGAAGGATTTGGGCTTCTAAAACAAAAAGGTGCTAGTAAGGGCATCCGCTCATGTGGCCATACATGCGGCACTTTTAGCTCTGTAAATACAGAAGGCTCCCAGCCGGTAGGGGTTACGCCCTACAAATGATCAAATAAATTTGATCAAACGGGTTTATGGGGAGACATAGTGTCGGTATGAACTAATCAGCACACGTTATTCATAGTTTTCACCATGAATACATTTGATTATAGTGGTTTGGATGAGGTGGGTTTTCCTCGCTACCACTTGGGTCGTTCTCTTCTCACTAGTAGTCCTAATGACCACACGAGAAGACAGGCCCTCTAAAGATTAAACAAAAAGAGCCTATTGCTCAAGACACAAAAGACAATGATTCAATTTTAGTGCACCAATTGAAGTGTTTGCTAGTCTATGAAAACAAGGCACACAATAAAAATCCAAAAACCCTTGCCAAGGACCTGCAACAAATATTTATTAGTAGTTTGGATTGTTTCAAATGATCAGCCCTTCCTGCAAGCACACAAGTTAGGTAAATTTTAGATCCAAAAGACTTTGTGAAATAGGGGCCTTCATCAATGCGTTTTGTTGACCAATTCAAAGACCTGATTCATCATAAAAAAAGACCACCTGTAAAATTTTAAGAGATTTCCAGAAATGTAAGAAAATCCAAAAAATTTGCTAATTTGCTCCAAAAATTAATTTTTTATGAAAAATCATAAAAAATTCATATAAAATTCAAAATCGATCCAAAAAATCTGAAATTTTTACTAAAGAGTCTTAATGGTCTTCCAAACCTGCACCAAAAATTTCCTGGAACAAATCCAAGCAGTTTGTGAGATATGAGTAAAATAATGCAAAACCCTAATTTTCAAAGACTAGCCAGAGATGAAACTTTATTGTGGAGAAGATGGAACTTTATTGTGGACTGGCGATGCAGATGTTGCTTTATTGCGGATTGTGTGCGAATGGCCTTGAAGGAAGCTGGAAGAAACTGTACTCCTCGAAACATCTGATGTTCTCAGTTCCACACCCATTACTAGACGTAGGATTTGCCTTAGCCACAGATAGTATCAAAGACTAGCCAGAGATGGACGCAAGGTTTGTGATCTATAATTATAATTGCCCCATGTTCTACAATGTGGTGTTCAAGACAAAATTAGCAAGCGATGGAGGAGGAGGAGCACCATGTGTGCCACTACCTCCATCAGAACTGACATTAGGACTAGTACTACTACTAGAGATAGCACCAACACTTGGACTAGCACTGATAGAAGCAGTGTGTCCTGTAGTGGAGGTGAGAGTGGAACTACCAGCCATACTAGTATAACGTAGGGGAATGGTAGAAGCATTAATACTAGGGATGGTGGGTGTAGGCTCAACCATATGTATCATCATACTAGGTATGTCAACACCAAGTTGAGACCATAAGTGTCAGATTGGCTATCTTGGGGAGAAGTACCAGCCAAGGGCAGGTGAGTCTTGACAATCATAGATAATGCCCTCAACATCTCCAGTCCTCTTCTATCTGAGATCAAGATGTCTCTCAAAGTGCTTACAATATTTCTAGCCCGGGGGAAGATATTCTCCTAGTTCAAAGTCTCTCAAATTCTTCTCTAACATGTTAATTTGTTTAAAATCAATGGTGATAGTAGAATCATGATTAACAATAGGAGGTGAAGATGGAGGAGAATTCCCTAGAGTATTATTCTAAGAGTTTGATTGTGAATCGGGTGAATAAGGTCCTCTTGTAAAAATGATTCTGACAAGGTGAGAGGTCATAAATTCATTAGGATCAGGAAGTGGATTGTTAAACATTGGACCTAGCCTAGGAGGACTGTAACGGTTTGTAGGAATACTCTTCCTATCAATCCTTCTTACAACAACTCTTGTGGTAGTGTTGATCATAAAGCTCATGGACAAGCTCCACAACACTTTGACCACACTACGAGGATGCCACAAGTCTACAATGCTTAGAGGTGAAGAAAATTGGATCAAATTGAGTTTAAAGGTAGAATGTATTTGTACTTGTCTTTTTGTTTTCTCTTTTTACTTTGTTTCAAATTTTAAATAAAATTATGAAACAAAGACAAACAAAAATGATAATGCAATTGGATCACGTCAAGTTCACCAAAATGTAGAGGACGAGATTTGTTACCCTCAAGGTGATGAACCTCAAGGAACAAACCTAATTTCTCTCTACCTCACTTAAAATGGTGCTAAGGGTGATCCATGGGATGCTAAGTATAAAATAAGATAAATAACCAACAAACAAAGCTCCTAGATGACCCTGTTAAGTCTTTATCTTAGGGACAAGCACGCGA